>NW_007249890.1:246457-269192 GCF_000164805.1 Carlito syrichta | reverse complement strand
CCAGCCACCGCAGCCTCGACCTACTGGGCTCCGGCGAGCCTTCCAAGTAGACGGAACTACAGGGCATGCTACCACACCCGGCTAATTTTTTGATTTATTGTAGAGGTGAGGTCTCGCCAAGTTGCCAAGGCAGGTCTTGAACCCGTGGGCTCAGGCAATCCACTCACCTCAGCCTTCCAAGGCGTGGGATTACAGGCTGAGCCACCGAGCCTGGCCAATACCCAAATTTTTGGTAGCGATTTTCCCTATATTAGTACTGGTTTAGTCCTATCAAACTACTAACATCATTTTTCACAGAATAGAAAAAAACAATTCAAAAATTCATATGGAACCAAAAATGAGACAGAATAACCAAAGCAATCCTAAGCAAAATGAACTGGAGGCATCACATTACCTGACTTCAAATTATACTACAAAGCTGTAGTTACCCAAACAGCATGGTACTGGTACAAGAGTAGACAGACACATGGACCAATGGAACAGAATAGGGATTCCAGAAATGAATTCATATACCTACAATCAACTGATCTTTGACACAGCAGACAAAAACATACACTGGCAAAAGGACTATTCAAGAAATGGTTGAATATTCAAGAAAATTGGATAGCTACCTGCAGAAAAATGCAACTTGCTCCTTGTCTCTCCCCATATACAAAATTAAGTCAAGATAAGCTAAAGACGTAAAGACTGCAAACCATAAAAATCCTAGAAGAAAACCTAGGGAAAAATCGTGTGGACAGCAACCTAAACAAAGAATTTATGGCTAAAATCCCAAAAGTAAACGCAACAAAAACAAAAATAAGTGGGACTTAATAATTAAACAAAAAGGCTTCTGCACAGTCAATAAATAATCAACAGAGCAAATAGGCAACCTACAGAATGGGAGAAGATATTCACAACCTATACATGTGACAAAGAACTAATATCCAGAATCTACAATGAACTCACACAAATCAGCAAGAAAAAAGCAAATAATCTCGTTAAAAATGAGAAAATGACATGAACAGACATCTCTCAATAAGATGATACACAAATGGCAGACAAACATGAAATATTGCTCAGCATCACTAATCATCAGGGAAATGCAAATCAAAACCACAATGAGACACCACCTTACACCTGTCAGAATAGCCAATAAGAAATTTTTAAAAAGGCTAGGCTCGGAGGCTCAGCCTATAATTCCAGCACTTTGGGAGGCTGAGGCAAGTGAACTAACTGCCTGAGCCCACAGGTTCATGACCAGCCTGGGCAACTTGGCAAGACCTCGTCTCTACAAAAAATCCAAAATTAGCAGAGCATGGTAGCACGTGTCTGTAGTTCTGGCTACTTGGAAGGTTGAGGCGGAAGGATCACCGGAGCCCAGCAGGTCGACACTGGGGTGGCTATGAGTGTGCCACTGCACTCCAGTCTGGGTGACGGGGTGAGACCACAACTCAAAAAAAAAAAAAGTAGCCAGGCTTGGTGGCTCAGCCTGTAACCCCGCGCCTTGGGGAGGCTGAGGTGAGTGGATTGCCTGAGCCTGCGGGTTCAAGACCCACCTGGGCAGCAAGACCTCATCTCTACAATAAATCAAAAAATCAGCCGGGCGTGGTAGCACATGCCTATAATTCCGGCTACTGGAAGGCTGAGGCGGAAGGATCGCCGGAGCCCAGCAGGCGAGGCTGCACTCCAGTTGCACTCCAGTTTGGGTGACAGAGTGAGACTCCAACTCAAAAAAAAAAAAAAATTAGCTGCTGGCCGGTTGCAGAGAAAAGGGAACATTTATACACTTTGCTGGGAGTATAAATTAGTACAACCTCTAAGGAAATCAGTATTGAGATTTCTCAAAGAACTAAAAGTAGATCTACCATTGGATCTGGCACTCCCACTACCAGGTATCCACCCAAAGGGACAGAGGTTGTCATACAAAAAGGACAACTGTGGCCAGGTGTGGAGGCTCAAGCCTGTAATCCCAGCACTTTAGGACGCTGAGGTGAGAGGATTGTCTGAGCCCACAGGTTCGAGAACAGCCAGGGCAACTTGACGAGGCCTCATCTCTACAATAAATCAAAAAATTAGCTGGGTGTGATAACATGCACCTGTAGTTCTGGCTACTTGGAAGGCTGAGGCGGAAGGATCACCTGAGCCCAGCAGGTCGACGCTGGGGTGGCCATGAGCGTGCCACTGCACTCTAGCCTGGGTGACAGAGTGAGACTCCAACTCAAAAAAAAAAAGAGGACATCTGTACCTCCATGTTCATCACAGCATGAGTCACAGTTGCAAAGATGTGGAATCAGCCTAAATGTCCATCAATTGATCAGTGGATCGTGGAAATGTGATCTGTATACACTATAGAATACTACTCAGCCATCAAAAATAATGAAATACATACTGTCTTTTGCAGCAACTTGGATGGAATTGGAGAGCATCAACATAAGTGAACTAATGCAGGAACAGAAAATCAAACACTGCATGTTCTCACTTACAATGAGAGCTAAACGAAGGATCTGCAAAGGCAGAGATAATTGTGTAAGGGACACTGGAAACTCAGAAGAGGGGAAGGGAGAAGGGGTGGAGGGATGGAAAATCACCTATCGGTACTGTGTATGGGGGGGTGCGCTTAAACTCCAGACTTCTTCATCACCAAACAATACAACCACATAACCAAAAACCATTTGTACCACTAAAGCTATTACAATTAAAAAAGAAAAAGAAAAAACAAGTTTATACCTCTTTCAAATGGACGACTTTGACAAAAGAAATCTTATGCTCCCTAACAGAGGAAAACCTGGACTTAACCAAACCAAAATAATAAAAAGACGGGGGGTGGGGGGATGGGCAAAGAAGAGCTCAAATGGCCAATAATCGAGGGTTAATTTTTTTTTTTTTAAGTAAGCATTCCACACATATACTCACACTCGAGTTGTCCTGATAAGTTCCCATTTTGGAAGGAAGCAAAAGGGAATCGATACCTCCAGAGCAGTTAGAGAGTCACTATCCCAGGATACACTATCCCATCTCACATAGGTCAAAAGGGTATATATATATATATTTATTTATTTTTGTTGAAATTTACAGGAACAAACACATATCCCTACCTCCCTCATCAGATGTTCAAAGAGAAGATGCAGGTGCAGTCCCTTGTCAGCTTCAATTACATCAGTGTGAGATGTGTAAGAGACTGTGAGAAGCCGAAACAGATCAAGAACTTTGCCTCTTTCAGCCCTCGTTTCTGTAGCCCACTTTAAGTAAATCTTACTCCATCTCCATGAAATAATAATCTGCAATCCATTGTATTCCCAAATCAAAAAATAAAAACAAAAAACTAAAATCCAAAATACTTCTTGTCCCAAGCATTCCAGATAAGCTATGCTTGCCCTAACTCTTACATTGACGTGCTATGGTTTGAATGTGCACCTAAAATTTTTATATTGAAACAATTGAAAATATGACTGTATTAAAAGATGGCCCTGGGAAGGTGATTAAGCCACTGTCCTCACGAATGGGACTGGCACCTATACATATAAAAGAGGTGTGGGGAGGCAGAACTTTCGGAGGATGAACTAGGATATTTGGTGGAAGAAATCTCTATTCAACATGTTGAGGGTGCTGAATGGCTTCTCTTGTTTGTAGTAAAATATGAAAAGAGAAATGAATTAAGAGAAAATTTACAATCAAAAGGGAAGCAGAACTCAAAGATTCAGAAAACCCTCAGCCTGGCAAGGTTGTAAAGACTAAAAGGGATATTGGAGGAGAACATCAAGGATGTAACCTTTTAACAAGGCGCTTAGTCTAGACAGAAGCCAGTTGCTATTCATCAAGACAGTGGAAGAAAAGTCCAACGGCATTTTGGACAGTTTTAAGACTGCCACTCTCATGATAGCATGATAGGCCCAGAATGCCAGGGTCTTGAGGGTAGGAACTGTTTTCCAGAGAAGAGCCAAGCTGCCCAGGGCTACCTCAAGTCACGTTCTTTGATGAGGCTCCTAGGCCATTCCAGTCATGGCTCAGCTGGGTCATGTGCAATTCAGGCCGCCGTTATGCAGTGTCTACCCCATAAACCATAGTGATGTTCACAGGGGCACACAGCGCACTCAGGCATGACTATTCCCAGCTAGCTTGCAAAGGAATCCTTGGAAAGCCTCAGGGCCCAGGCAGAGAACAGCCCAAAGTGCAGGCGCCGGGAAAGCTCCTGCCAGGGTGTCCCCTGGAGACCCCAGAATTGTGGAGCCACAGGTGCACAAAACAGCCTAGGAGAGCGAGGGAAACCAATGCCTTTGAGAGCTACCCCGGAAGAAGTCATGGGGATGGGGCTCCCTAGAGCCTCGGGGATCCCCATTTAGAAGGCAGGACATGGGGATAAAGAAGATGGTTCTTAAGCCTCCACATTCCCCAATGCTTGTCTCTCGGGGTTGTGTATTTTCTTGGACCAGTTTCCTTTTCTTCTTTCCTACTTCTCCCTTTTGGAACGGAAATGGCCATCCTGCGTCTGGCGTACGTTTTGGAAGTACAGAACTTGATTGATTTCCCAGGCTCACAGCCGGAGAGCAATATGCTTCCTTGCCTGGAGTCTCAGTCAAGTATCTGTTTAGATGAGAATCTAGACGTTGGACTTTTGAGTTGGTGTTGGAAGAGTTAAGACTTGAGACTATGGAGATGGAATTATTGTATTCTGCATGTGAGAAAGACATGAATCTGGGAAGCCAGGGACAGAATAACATGCTCCAAATGTGTACCCCAAAATTCATGTGTCAAAACTTAATGTGACAGTATTAAGAGGTGGGGCCTTTAGAAGGCGATGAAGTCATGAGGACGGAGCCCTCATAGACGGGATTAGTATCTTATAAAAGAAGAGAAGAAACTGCGAAACTCTTCCATCATGTGAGCATGCAGCAACAAGGCACCATGGTGATGCATGGACAGCAGTGTCACCAGACACCGAACAGGCCTATACCAGACACTGAACCTGCCCGCACCTTGACCTTTCAACCTTCCAGCTGCCAGAACTGTGAGAAATAAATTCCTGTTCTTAATAAATTACTCAGTCTTGAGTATTTTGTTACAGCTGCAGAAGCAAACTAAGGTACAGTCATCAACTGAACAATCACTATGTAGATATGAATTTCAGTCTGAGTAACATCAGTGGTAAGGCTGCTGTTCTTGTCCTCTTAAGGCTATGTGAACTGGGATTTAGAGATATTAGACAGTGTGCCCAAAGTCACAACACTAGTAAGCGGTCCAATCAACAGCATTTCCATAAAAAAAAAAAACCCACCAAGAGATAAAAACTTTGGATCAAGGGACCTTAACAGTACCTAAAAGAATCAGGACTTCTACATCTGTCAGGAGTTACGCTATTAAATATTAACAGATAAACGTAGACAATAAAAACCTACTTTTTAAAAAAGACCTCACAGCTTAATAAATCTTCTTCAGACTTGCCCCTCTTTCGTTTTTTGACACAGAGTCTCACTCTGTCACCCAGGCTGGAGTGCAGTGGCGAGATCTCAGCTCACGTCAGCCTCAAAGTCCTTGGCTCAAGCAATCCTCAGCCTCAGCCACAAGCAGCTAATTTCTTTTTTCTGAGTAGAGACAGGGTCTTGCTATGTTGCCTAGGCTGATCTCAAACTCCTAGGCTCAAGCAATCCTCCTACTTGGCTTCTCAAAATGCTGGAATTGTAGGCATGAGCCACAGTGCCCGGCCATCATTTCATCTGAAAAAGGAAGCAACACCATCTCACTCACAAGGTTATAGTGCAGAATCAAGTGAAGTAACCTACACCAAGTGCCCAGCATCTTGCCTCATGGGTAATGACAAATGCTATTTTTAAAAAAAATTTTTGAGTTGAAGTCTCACTCTGTCACCCAGGTTGGAGTGCAGCGGCACACTCACGGCCACCGCAGCCTCGACCTATAGGATCAGGCGATCCTTCTGCCTCAGTCTTCCAAGTAGCCAGAACTACAGGCGCAAGCTACCACACCCAGTTAATTTTTTATTTATTGTAGACAGGAGGTGTCACCAAGTTGCCCAGGTTGGTCTTGAACCCCTGGATTCAGACAACCGTCTCACTTCTTCCTCCCAAAGTGCTGGGATTACAGGCATGAACCACTGCACTCAGCTGCCATTTTTTTTCTTACTCCTTCTTTAGAAAGTATTTCCCAATTACTCCAAGCCCTTAAAACCTCCCCGTCTTAAGATGCTGCTTATATCATTCAGTTGACAAAAAAAACTGCATTTTGACCTATCTTTTATTACTGTCTTCAACTATAGTACTTAAACCTTTAAATTCTTATATGTTTCTGTACTATCTACCCATCTAAATTATCTAATTACTGTCATATCTGTAATTGTATACACCTTTCACTTTTCGGTATTTATCAATTATTCCTTAATCTATTTGTACACTTGTAGAGACATTTTCAATTAAGCCCTTTTTGAAAACAGGTATTTTAAAAGTTGATAGGTCACACAGAGTCCCCCATCCAACCTTCACAGAATACCTCATGCCAATGGCATTTAACTGCTTCCACTTTTCCACAAGGAAAGTGAGACCCAGATGCCAGTGCAGTGAGTGCACACCCAAGAGTCAGGGGCTCCCCTGGCCCTCGGCAGACCCTTACACCTTAACTCTTCTCTGTTACCTGTGGAATGAGCAGAGTTTCAGCAAGCACAACTGCCCATGAGGTACGCTCCAGTCAGCTGCCAAATGCCGACCTTCAACACTATGGTTTGTCTGAGTCTCAGTTTCTTTCTCTGTAAAACCAAAATGATAACATCTACTCTCCAGGACTGTTGTGATGATAATTCAGTAAACTGGCATGCCTGGTTGATACAGGTGCCCAATAAACAATGACTTTCTGTGGTTGTCACATGTATCATTTATTAATTTATCTGCAAAGTTAGCCTGCCCTTTCTGATGACACACGCATTATGCTCTCTGTATAGAATATATTAGGGGAAACTTCCCGTGGGGGGGTTTTCTCTTTTAAACTTTATTATGATAAAAAGGCAGGCTGGAACATTTTACACATCTGTTATAAAACTCACAGGAGTTATGTGGAAGAAGACTTGAATCCAAAGCAGGTGGATGGGCAAGACATATTGGTCTGTTTGAAGAGCTGGAATTCCCTGAAGTTCACCAGAAAGAACGTTGAGAAAACTAATTAATGAGCTATGCTCCAGGCCTTGTGATAAAGCTTCTAGGGAGAGTCATAAAAAGACCAAGTCCACATTTCCAATTCTCCACCCAACGTCAAAGCATTACTAGGCATTTTAAGTAATAACCTAAAATCTCATTTTTTTTAACCACACAACAATTGTTAGGAGATGAACTGTGTGCCTCCTCCAAATTCCTATGTTTAAGTCCTAACCTGCTGTATCTCAGAATGTGACCTTATATGTGTAGAGGGTTACTGCAGATATAGTTGAAAATGATGAGGTCATTAGGAGGGACCCTAACTAAATACGACTGGTGACCTTATAAAACGAGAAATGTAGACACAGATGCACACAAAGGGAATATCATGTAAAGATGAATGCAGAGATTAGGAGGATGTTTCTACAAGCTAAATGTCCAAAGTTGTCAGAAACTAGGTGAGACATGGACAGACTCTCCTTCACAGTCCACACAAGAAAGCAATCTGGGCCAGGTGTGGCAGCTCACACCTATAATCCCAGCACTTTGGGAGGTCAAGGCAGGAGGATTGGTTGAGTTCAGAAGTTCAAGATCAGCCTAGGCAACACAGAGAGACCTTGTCTCTACCAAAACATAAAAAAAACGTCGGGCACGGTGGTACATGCCTTTAGTCCCAGTTACTCAGGAGGCTGGGGTGGGAGGATCACCTGAATGCAGAAAGTCGAGGCTGTGGTGAGCCAAGATCCTGCCACTGCACTCCAGCTAAAGCGACAGTATGAAACCACAATTCAAAAAAAAAAAAGCCTCCAAAACTGAGACAACAAATTTGTTGTTTGTTGGAGTCTCACTCCGTCACTCAGGTGGAGTGTCATGGCACACTCACGGCCACCCCAGCGTCGACCTGCTGGGCTCCGGAGATCCTTCTGCCTCAGCCTTCCAAGTAGCTGGAACTATAGGCATGCGCTACCACACCCGGCTAATTTTTTGATTTATTGTAGAGACAAGGTCTCGCCAAGTTGCCCAGGCTGGTCTCAAACCCGCGGGCTCAGGCAATCTATTTGCCTAGGCCTCCCAAAGTGCTGGGACTACAGGCTGAGCCATGGAGCCCGGCCAACAAATTTGTCGCTTACGGTCCCTGACAACAGAGTGAGATCCTGACTCTAAATAAATAAATAAATAAATAAATAATACAAAGGGAAAAAAATGAAAGCTTTTAAAAGCCACTACACTACATTGTTCTTGATTCACATTTCCAACTGCCTATAAGTACTTGTAAGCTAAAAGCTCAGTTATCCTTGGCTCTTCCCTCTAAGTCATCCCCTCAAGGACGTGCCTCTGCAGACCTCGCAAATGTGCTCTCTATACTTATTTTCCCTGCTCTCAATGGCATCCTCAGCATTTCGCCCTTCAGTTACTGTAAGACTGCTCCAAACGGTCTCCCTGTCTCCATCCTTAGAAGCCAAAAAAACCTACAGCGGTCTTTTAAAGATCCAGATCTTCCATCATCTGTGAGCATGGCCTAGAAGGACCATTCCAGTGTGGCCAAAGCTCTCTTCTGGCCAGCTCTCCATCACTCAGCCAGTTCTCACCACATCAGGTTACCGGAGAACAAAACTGTGGACAGCGCTTTCTCAGGTCCTATTCTCATCTGCCTAGAACGCCCTTTTCTACCAGGCAGGTTTCATTCATCTTTTAAAGAACACTATCATCTAGCATGGCTCGGTACAGCAGACACCAGGACTCTAAGATGGCCTTGGTCGTACCAGTGAAGGAGAAGAAACTCATGGATGTAAAACTAGAGGAGCTTCCAAGCTGGCTATTGATGCGGGACTTCACCCCTACCTAATGGCATTCTTGGAGCATTTCAAAGAGGTTATCACCGCTACTACAACAAAAACATCAACGTGAAGAAAGGGAGCATCTCCAGGGTTTCTATGGTGTTAGCAGCTTACGTGCTTTGCAGCTACTGCCTTTCTTACAAGGAGCTCAAACATGAGCAGCTACACAAGTACCACTGAAGAGGTGCACTCTGCTTTCCTGACCATGACCCCCTTGGTCCAACACCCCTCTATGAGGAACTTGACTACTGTTGAATCCTTTCATACCCTAATGAGAACACCCTAATAAAAGATGACTGGCGCCTGTTAAAAACACAACACAACACTATCACTTCTCAGGAAACCTTCCACAATATCCCTGACTGGTCCGTTACGCATTTTGGATCTGCAGCATGGACTCTGCCATAATTAATACATTTCCAACTCCTTTACTTGGTTGTGCAACCACAAATGGCCATGTTTGGCACATTTTGCATTTCCCTAACACCTCCAAGATCCCTGAGTCTTCACAGAAATGTTCAATACACGTTTGATAATTAAATTAAGCTCCCTAGTCAGTGCCCAGACACACATACACTATGTCACTGACTAAAGAATGAGTCATCTGCATAGCATATCAGATCTTCTGTTCTAAAGACGACAAAATCTGTCTGGCAAGCTGGCTCTACGGAAACGGTCACACTTATGCACAAGGTTGCCACAACAATACCAACAATAAGAAAAAAGAATCCTGAAACAGAAACCTTAACACGCATCAAGTAGCTTAACAAGTACCTACCTGACCCTACTGTTTCACTGAAACATACAAAGCACACTGTTTTGACCTGAAAGTTTTTAATACATACATTATTACTTGGTCTTTTTGATCAGAAAAGAACCACAGCACAGCATGACTGGTAAAAGAGCTGACCATGCCGGGCTCGGTGGCTCAGTCTGTAATCCTGTGCCTTTGGGAGGCTGAGGTGAGTGGATTGCCTGAGCCCGCGGATTCGAGACCCGCCTGGGCAGCGAGACCTCATCTCTACAATAAAACAAAAAATCAGCCGGGCATGGTAGCACATGCCTGTAATTCCGGCTGCTTGGAAGGCTGAGGCAGAAGGATCGCCGGAGCTCAGCAGGTCGAGGCTGCGGTGGCCGGGAGCAGCCACCGCACTCCAGTCTGGGTGACAGAGTGAGACTCCAACTCAAAAAAAAGAAAAAGAGTTGACCACGAGGAGCACTGCAATGCCACAGGCCTTCTAAGATGAACTTGCCACAAACTTGAACATCAACAACTAAATAAACTGGGCTCTTGGATGAAGCTACCTAACCCTGTCAATGGGGATACTTACTGAAAAATGTCCTCCAATAAATGACAGTTTCAGTTTGAGATCTGTGCCAAGATAATTACATTCTTCTATACCAATAAATGTTCTGAGAAGTTTTTCACTGTTGTTTTCTCAGCAAAGTGGCTTGGAATTTAATAATGGAGAGAAAAATGTATTTCTAAAATCAGCTTCTTCATCATGTCAGGCATCAGTTTAAGATCATCCAAAGCCACGGGTGGCTGATAACCAAGAAAGGCTAACACTGAATTCTGGAGAAACTACCCAGTAGGCCGCACACATTTCCAATTCCTTTGCTAACTCCTGTAGTAAGCTCGTATCGGAAGGGCTGGGTGTGGGTTTGTCTCGTGTGTGTGTGTGTGTGTGTGTGTGTGTGTGTGTGTGTGTGTGTGTGTGATCTTTACTGATTTTTTTCTGATTATCAAAGACTTCATTTTTTTAAAAAGGGGAAAACAATTCAGAAATACAGATATGAAAGTCCCCCATAATGCCACCCCAGAAACAGCAACTCAGTATGTGTTTCTCTGGTGTTTTCCTCCTCCACCTCCTGTACAGTACTAAGTGATACATGCTACTCTGTACAGTATCCTGCCTTTTCCCCACTTAGTACTATTTCTGCAGCCTCTTTTTCTGTCGGTACATAAAGCTCGTGCTTGTTCTAACTGCCATGGATGACATCCCTATCAATGGAAATTCACTGTATTCAACTTTCCACTACCTCAGACTAGACTCATTGAATAACTCTGTACATACATCTTGAGCTTCTGTAGAATTAGTCTAAAAATACAACACTGTGTCAAAGGATGTGGACATTCTAAATTGGAACGGACACTGACCTCCAAAAGGCTACTCCAGTATACACTCCTATCAAGAATGTACCCGGGTGCCTCTTTCCCTCACACCCACACCTACACCAGGTAGCAGCAATCTTTTTGCTATTCTCAACTTGAAAAGTCAAAAAAAAAAAAGAGTACCTGTTTTAATTTACTTTAATTCACTTGCTAATGAAGCTGAACAACTGTTCTATGCCTACTGGCCACTTGTAATGCTCCTTGAAGGGTTGTCATTTTTTTTAACGGGGCCTATCTTTAGCTCTATACAGACCTAACCATACAAGTGTGGCTAATTAGAATAGTCTAGCAAAGGCTGGATGCACTGCTCAGATAAGGACTCTATAGGGCACACAGTGTTAGAACAAGGAAGGTTTACACTCTACTCAATACTGTAGAAAACACATGGGCTTTCAAGAAGATTTATAAATCCTCTATCACTTGCTGCATGACCTTGAGAAATTAGTTTTGTGCTAATTTTAACTGTCAAATGAACACAGTACCTACACCTCATGAAACATAGGTATGAGACAGTGTGTGATGAGAGTGTGTGCATTTATGTTTTTTTGTTGTTGTTGTTTTTTTTGAGTTGGAGTCTCACTCTGTCGCCCAGACTGGAGTGCAGTGGCCGCTCCTGGCCACCGCAGCCTCGACCTGCTGGGCTCCGGCGATTCTTCCTCCTCAGCCTTCCAAGTAGCCGGAATTACAGGCATGCGCTACCACGCCCAGCTGATTTTTTGATTTATTGTAGAGATGAAGTCTCGCTGCCCAGGCGGGTCTCGAATCCGCGGGCTCAGGCCATCCACTCACCGCAGCCTCCCAAAGGCGCAGGATTACAGGCTGAGCCACCGAGCCCGGCTCATTTATGTAAATATATAGCATGCCTGGTAGATATGTAGCAACCAAATGTTACTTACCTGTTCTTGCTCTCAGGAAAAAGAAAACAGCTTACTGGCCGGGCTAGGTGGCTCAGCCTGCAATCCCAGCACTTTGGGAGGCTGAGGCGAGTGGACTGCCTGAGCCCATGGGTTCGAGACCTGCCTGGGCAACTTGGTGAGATCTCGTCTCTACAATAAATCAAAAATTAGCAGGGTGTGGTAGCACACGCCTGTAGTTCCACCTACTTGGAAGACTGAGGCGGAAGGATCGCCGGAGCCCAGCAGGTCGAGGCTGCAGTGGCCCAGAGCGTGCCACTGTACTCTAGCCTGGGCTAGAGTCAAAAGTAACATGTTCAGAACCAAATTCCTGAGCTTCTCTCCCAGATCTGCTGTCTGCAGCATCTACCACAGCAGATGCCATCTATATCCAGCCTTCTACTTCCTCAGACCCTGACTCCTCTCTCTCACACTCTACACCCAATGTGAAATTACGTTGACTCTACCTACAAAATACGTCTAGAACCTGACTCATTCTTGCCACTTTCACTGCCACCTCCTGCCTAAGCCACCAGCATCTCTCGCTGGATTACTGCAAATAACCCCCCAATTCCTCCCTGCCCTCTCCCACCTATTTTTTTAAATAGGACTTGTCATCTTTTAACATATAAAATTACAGGGGGTTATGTTTACAAATACAAATGGTCTATTTTACCACTGAAATGTAAGGTACACAGAGGAAGGGATCGTTTACCTATTTTGTTCACTGGCATATCCTAAGAAACTAACACAGTATCTAACACAGAATAAACAAATGTTTTCAACTAAATTAGTGAAACTCCATTTATTATTAGCCCAAATTACACTAAGCTGAATTCTTACCATAATCTAAGTTTTTCAAAAATATTATCTGTATGTATTAAATCATTTTATAACACATGTATCTGAGGATCATGCTAAAAATCTTTTTTCAAGACTACCTTGCTCATTTTCCCAAGCTTTGGAGTAAGAAGATTCCCTGTCCCATCCTTGTCATGGAGATTCTTCCTTAAGAGAAAACTGAGAGATTGCTTTAGCATGTATGAACCATAGAGGATCACTAATGTAATTTTGCTTTTTTAAGAGGCAGGGTCTCACTCTGTCACCCAGGCTGAGTAAAGTGTGGCATTATCACAGCTCACCACAGCCCCAACCTCCTGTAGTCCCCGAGTAACTAGGACTACAGACATGTACCACCACACCCGTTTAAATTTTTAATTTTTTTTTTTAAGAGACGAGGCCTCGCTATGTTGCCCAGGCTGGTCTCGAACTCCTGGGTCCAAGCAACCTTCCTGTTTTAGCCTCCCAAAGTGCTGGGATTACAGGTGTGAGGAGACACCATGGCTGGCCCACATATGGAATTGGAAAGACCCCATCCCATTTTGTCCTTCTTCACCTCAATTTCATCTTTTCGATCAAGTATACAATCAGCTACAAGAACAACAATATTACAACAGAACAAGTTTCAAAGCAGACGAGCAAAGTAAGAAAGTTAAAACAAAATAAGGAAGTTATATACAGTCCTTTACTGCTTTCTTCAGCTCTATCATGTTCCATTCAATGTTTCTGAAAGCAGCCTAAGATCCCGGTATCAAGAATGTAGATCGACAATGAAAGACTACTAAACAATCGCTAACACTATTATTTTATTACACAAACACATGAAATTCTCCAATGGCCACTAGATTATTTACAAATATTAACTTAAGTTACCAAAGATGTGATTTACATAACTATCTCTACATATACAAGTGCCTGGGAGAAAAACGATCTTGCTAGGGCAGATAGAATATGGATGGGTATTTTAGTATTTTATTTTCAGCCAATGCTGTGTAAAATATATGGTTTTTAAATGTACCAAGCTTGAAACAGATTACTGAAAATTCTGTAAGCGCCTTAACATATATATATACATACCATATATTTGTGTAAATGTATATATAAATATACACAATAAAATATAAAAGCTTTATGCCATCATTTGTAATACCAAGAATGCAAACAATCTAAGAATCCATAATAAAGAATCTGATCATATAATGGAATGGTATGTGGCCATGAAAAAAAGATACAGTAGTTTTGTTTTTTTTGGGGGGGGTAGAGATAAGATCTTACTACATTGCCTAGGCTGGTCTAAACTCCTGGACTCAAGCGACCCTCCCAACTCAGCCTCCCAAAGTGCTGGGATTACAGGCTGAGCCACCGAGCCTGGCCAAGAAATGTATTTTACACACAGACCAAATGACTATAAAAATCTCAGGACTCCTAGTCTAGTACTAATTCCTAAAAACTGAAATGAGACAAAAATATTACAGTTATGCCAAAGACAGACCAAATACATGACAATAATCTCCCATCAGTACAACTCAGGACTTTCACTGTACCTTTTTATGTGTGGATATGTTGAGATACACGAATACTTGCCATTGTGTTGCAGCTGCCTGCAGTATTCAGTGTAGTTACATGTGGTACAAGCTTGCCGCCTAGAAACAACAGTCACACCACATGACCTAGGTGTGCCATAGGTTTGAGCATCAAGGTTTGGGTACTCAGATACCTGGATGGTTGAGCCAGGAAAGAGCCCTCACCAAGAACTGAGCTGACCAACACCTGGATCCCGGACTTCCAGCCTCTGGAACTCTAAGAAAATACATTCCTGTCTATATTTTGTTATGACAGCCCAAGCTCATAATTATATATGTTTTTATATATAGTGTATATACAGGTAAATATGAATTTAAAACATACGCTAGGTATATGTACCATACATGCATGGAAAAAGTCTAAACACACACAAAGACTATTAATAATAACTAATCCTGGGCAATAAGATGAGATTAACTTTGTCTCTTTATACACTTCTGCTCCCATAAAATTATTACGAAAAAAAAGTGTGACTTTTATCATTTAAAAACTAAATTAGCCAGGTGTGGTAGCATGTACATGTAGTTCTGACTATTTGGAAGGCAGAGGCGAATGAACCACCTGAGCCCAGCAGGTCGATGCTGGGGTAGCCATGAGCGTGCCACTACACTCCGGCCTGGGCAACAGAGTGAGACTCTAACTCAAAAAAAAAAAAACCTAAATTAGCCCAGCACAGTGGCTTATGCCTATAGTCCTAGCTACTCAGAAGACGAGATGGGAGAACTATTCGAGACCAGGAGTTCAAGGTTGCAGTGCACTATGATTATGCCTATGAATAGTCACTGTACTCCAGCCAGGGCAACATAGTAAGACCCCATCTCTCAAAGTAAAGTAATAAATAATTTTCTTTTTTTGAGTGGGAGTCTCACTCCGTCACCCAGGCTGGACTGCAGTGGCACGCCCACAGCCACCCCAGCGTCAACCTGCTGGGCTCAGGCGATCCTTCCACCTCAGCCTTCCAAGTAGCCAGAACTACAGGTGTGCACTACCACTCCCAGTTAATTTTTCTTATTTATTGTAGAGATGAGGTCTCATCAAGTTGCCCAGGCTGGTCTCGAACCCATGAGCTCAGGCAATCTACTTGCCTTGGCCTCCCAAAGTGCCGGGATTACAGGCTGAGCCACCGAATCTGGCCAAATAAGTAATTTAAAAAATTATAATAATACAGAGCCAGGCACAGTGGCTCACAGCTGTAAACCCAGCACTTTGGGAGCCCAAGGTGGGAGGCCTGCCTGAGACCAGGAGTTTGAAATTGCCTAGGCAAAAAAAGTGAGATCCCCTGTCTCTACAAAAAAAAAATTTGTATAAAATAGAAAAGAAATAACTTAAATTTCAAAAATGAAAACCAGCCCTAAAATAAGCAAAAAATAAATATTTACATGTCAATAAATGCTCCTAAAATTCTCACACAATTTTTTAAAATATCATTTCTAGATACTGTTAAGTGTTCATAGCTTTCTACCCAAAAGCAGATATGCCTATAGAAAAGCAAGCTCCAAAATAAAGATGAACACAAATTTTCCAAGTTAAAAAAAGGAGAAAAAAAATCTCAGCAGAAAAAAAAAAGAACCCTTGACACATACAACTTGGCTGAATCTTAAAGTAATTAAGCTGAAAGAAAAAAAGAATCCCAAAGGATTACATGCTATATAATTCCATTTATGGAACTATTTTTTTTTTTTTTCTTTTGAGTTGAGGTCTCACTCTGACACCCAGGCTGGAGTGCTGAGGCACACTCTCGACTCACTGCAGCCTTGGCAGCCTGGTTCAGGTGATTCTCCTGTCTTGACCTCCCAAGTGGCTGGGACTACAGATACCCATCACCACACCTGGCTAACTTTTGGATTTTTTTTTTGTAGAGATGAGTTCTCACTATGCTGCCCAGCCTGGTCTTGAACTCTTGGGCTCAAGCAATCTTTCCACCTTGAACTCCCAATGTGCTGGGATTACAGGCCACTATGCCCAGCCACTATGCCCAGCCCATTTATGGAACATTCTTAAAGTGACAAAATTATAGAATTGAAGAATAAATTAGCGATTGCTAGGGATTGGGAGGGAAAGCAAGTTATAAAAAGGCAACTTGAGGGTGTTGGAACTGTTCCAGTCTCGAGTGTGTTGGAGGGGAAACAAGCCTACACGTGATAAAACTCCACAGAACTAAATGCAGATGCTCACCGACTTACAACAGGGTGATGAACCAAGAATCCAAGAAATCCACCGTAGCTGAAAATGCATTTAATACACCTAGCCTACCTTAAACATGCTCAGAACACTTAGCCTATGACTGAGCAAAACCATCTAACACAAAGCCTATTTTATAACGAAGTGCTGACTGTCTCGTGTAACATATTGACTGTTGTGCTGAAAGTAAAAATAGAACAGTTGTACGGATAATGAAAGTTGTTTCTACTGAATGCATATTGGTTCTGCACCATCGTGAAGTCAGAAATTCAAAAGCTGAACAACTGTAAGTTGGAGACCACCTGTACGTGGATACATGTGCGCACGGGCACACTACACACTGAAGAAATGTGAACATGATGAGGACAGCCAATCCATGCTGGCTGGGATACTGTGCTATCATCATGAAGGATGTGTCCAAGGAGGAAAGAAGGGCACATGACATCTGTTATTTCTACAACTGCATGCGATTCTACAACTATCTCAAAATAAAAGGTTAAATTTAAAATGGAAAAAAGTCTACCAAATGACATATGCCAGGAGGATGCTGTGGCTTGCTTTTGCACCTGTGTTATCTTCTCAGAGGGTCATTGTAATGCACCTGAAGTGCTTTACTCCCTAACTGATCCCTGCCTGGAGGCACATTGGTACACCCCTTGGAGCTCTCCTCATGCAACTCACCGAAACCCTGTAGCCGATACATATTTATGTCCCCCTCAAGAATGTCAACTCAGTCGGGGCAGAATTTTGTTTTGTTCACTGTGATAGTCCTATCACCTAGATCCGAGCCCACCTCCTTCCAAACATGATATTAAATGAGCAAAATAAATGGTATTAAAGTCCATTTATTGTGTATCATTCCAATAGATCTGTTTAAGCCTCGGCTAGCTCTCTTAAAGGCCAATTCCCAGTACTCACTTTCCTGTCAATTAATGCTGGTCTGCGGGAAGAGGTGTAAGGCCTGACTACAACAGCTTCTGCCGCACACATTATACGAAGTTCACATGTGAACTCCAAGTTGCCCATGGCACCGCTCTCCTCCATTTGGACAACAACCACAATTCAACCACCTGTAGCTGTTTCACTGGTCTTGAATGTATGCTCTCAAAAATCAGGGGAAGGAAAGAAAGGCAGAGGCTAACTGCAGACTTACTAATATTCAAGGACAGCAGCAGCCAAGCCTAAAGCCTCACTGTGTGCCAGGCAATGCCCAACAGTGTCCCATGCAATTTCTGTAACAACTCTGAGGTAGGTGTTATTATCATCTCCATCTTAAAAACAATTTTAGGAATGGGGTCTCACTGTCACTCAGGCTGGAGTGCAGTGGCACAATCATAGTTCACTGCAGTCTCCATCTCCTGAGCTCAAACCACCCTCCAGTCTCAGCCTCCAGAACTGCTGGAACTGCAGGCATGAGCCACCACATCTGCTACATTATCTCCAATTTTAAGATGAGAAAAACTAAGGTTTAAAGGTTAAAAATTAGCTGGGTGTGTGGCTCATGCCTGTAATCCCAGCACTTTGGGAGGCCAAGGTGCGAGGACTGCTTTAACCAAAAGTTCAAGACCAGCCTGAACAACATAGTGAGACTTCCATCTCTACCCCAAAAAAATCAAAAAATTAGCCAGGTGTGGTGGTGCACACCTACAGTTCCAGCTACTCAAGCAGCTGAGGCAGGAGGATCGCATGAACCTAGAAAGTCGAGGGTGTGATGAGCTGTGATGGTGCCACTGCACTTCAGCCTAGGCAACAGAGTAAGACCTCCAACACCAAACAAAGGTTAAAAATTGGCCCAAAGTCACAAAGCTAGTCAATAAAGGAGCCAGGATTCCACTTGAGATACCTTACTCACTATTAAGTTTGCTTAGGGAAAAAAAAGTTGCACACTTCAAAGATTAAAGCTATTCTGAAAGGCTAGCTAGTTGAAAATATTAGAATTGCATCATTAAATGTCAAGAATCAATAATTCTGTCAGACACAAATCAAATCACACTTAAACCTTAGAAAATTCCCAATTCTAGGCCAGGTGGGGTAGCTCACTCCTGTAATCCCAACTCTTTAAGAGGCTGAGGAAGGAGAACTGCTTGAGGCCAGGAGTTCAAGATCTGCCTGGGCAACACAGTGAGACCCTGCCTCTACACATACACATACACACACACACACACACACACACACACACACACACACACACACGAAAAATTCCAAGTCTAACAGAAATTCTAAATGTCAAAAATTTAAAGTGAATGCTTTATTTTCCTAAATAAACCATAACAGTCTTGAATGCCAGAACATGTTACCTACCACACTGTCACTACAACAGCAGAGTCTGAGTTAGAAAATGCAATATACTATACACATAAGAAAGCAAGCCGGGCTCGGTGGCTCAGTCTGTAATCCCACGCCTTTGGGAGGCTGAGGTGAGTGGATTGCCTGAGCCCGCGGGTTCGAGACCCGCCTCTACAATAAATAAAAAAATCAGCCGGGCGTGGTAGCACATGCCTGTAATTCCAGCTACTTGGAAGGCTGAGATGGAAGGATCGCCGGAGCCCAGCAGGTCGAGGCTGTGGTGGCCGGGAGCACCACTGCACTCCAGTCTGGGTGACAGAGTGAGACTCCAACTCAAAAAAAAAAAAAGAAAGCAACAAGTGAAAAGCTGGCTCCTTTTCAAAAGGCCGAAACACACTGTAACTAAGTATACTAAGAAAAGGCCTTTGTGCTTCAGTTTTCCAGGCTTGCAAAATAAGGAAAATTTTCTCATGCACTTTTCTCTAAGGTTTTAACACTAACTGAAACCCTAACAAAATAATTCTGCAAATGTGTAGTTAAGGTCAAAAGCTTAGATATAAAGTCACCCAGTTAGGGAATATGGCAAAATGGAGAGAGCCTTGCCCCCTCAACAGCCCTAATTCCAATACTGTGAAGGGCTGTCCTTCGAGGGAAACCTGAAATCTGTATTAAATCTTTTGGTTTTATTTGGCTGCCAAATAATTCAATTAAAACCCACAAACATGGAGATTAAAAACACAAAATTTTGCCATCAACTTTAGCCACCAGGATGGCTACAATTATAAGATGGCTACTACCAAGTTTGGGGGAGAGTGTGGTACAACTGGACTCTCACACTTCCAGAAGGAGTGTAACTGTGGCACATCATTTGAGAAAGCTGCTTGGCATCATTCATTAAACCCGAACACATATGCATACGCTATTAAAAGTCAGCAAGTCTACTCCTAGGTGATCCAATTCTTAGTAGACAGAAACTATAAACAACCCAAATGAGAAATTAAGTGTGGTCGATCACACAATGCAACAGAAGAGGGACTGGAGGAGACCACCCCTAAACAAGAATGGGTCTCAAGCATTCGCTGAAAGAAGCCCACAAGAGTACACACTACACAAGTCTGTGGCTATAAAGCTCAAAATCTACACGCAAGTACAAAGTTAGTCTGCTGTGATGGAAATCAGTATAGGAGTCACCTGTGGGAAAGGGTAGTGACCCCAAGGGCAGGATTCTGAGGGGTACTGATTATGTTCTGTTTCCTGATCTGAGGGCTGAGTACATGGTATGCTTTATCTTGTGAAGATTCCAAGAACTTATAATTTGTACAGATTTCTCTATGCTATGCTTCAATAAAATGTTTTAAAACACACATACTGCACACACAAGATACCTTGAATGCCAAACAAAACATTTCTGCAGGTACATTCCACTTATCAGAGCAGACCAGCTTGTGACTTCTCAGCTGAAAAAACACAAGCTTACATCAAGAGGCCAGGTGTGGTGGCTTACACCTGTAACCCCAGTACTTTGGGAGGTAGAGGCAAGAGGACTGCCTGAGCCCAGGGGTTGGAGACCAGCCTGGGCAACTCATCTCTACAATAAGTCAAAAAATTAGCTGGGCACAGTACACACACCTGTGGTTGTCCAACTACTTGGAAGGCTGAGGCAGGACTGCCTGAGCCCAGGAGGTTGAGGCTGCAGTGGCTATGAGGGTGCCACTGCACTCCAGGCTGGGAGACAGAGACTCTGACTCAAAAAACGAACAAGCAAATGTCCAAGAAAAAATAAAAGCAAAATAAAACTGTTTCAGTGATGCTACAAGGCTAGGACAGTAACAAAATGTAAGGACCTTTTTTTTTTTTTTTTTTTTTTGAGTTGGAGTCTCACTCTGTCACCCAGACTGGAGTGCAGTGGCTGCTCCCGGTCACCGCAGCCTCGACCTGCTGGGCTCCGGCGATCCTTCCGCCTCAGCCTTCCAAGTAGCTGGAACTACAGGTGCGCGCTACCATGCCTGGCTCATTTTGATGTATTGTAGAGATGAGGTCTCGCCAAGTTGCCCAGGCGGGTCTCGAACCCGTGGGCTCAGGCAATGCACTCACCTCAGCCTCCCAAAGCATGGGATTACAGGTTGAGCCACCAAGCCCGGCTTGTAAGGAACTTCTAACTGCAACGCCTTTTAGAATGTGTTGTTTAATGTCCTCATCCACTGAATTAACGGATCAAGTCTGCCCCAAAAGACACAGGATAAGAACACAGTAAAAGACAGAAAGTAAACTAAAACTTAAACAAGTGTAAAAATTCAAAGCAGCCACTTAACTCACCTACACAACCCTCTCCCTTGATTCCTGAGCAAGCTGGCTGGCCACTCCCTGAAATGAAGCAAGCTGACCTCATCCAAAAGGAATCTGGACCTGGGTACTATGAAGATACCAAGAAGCCCACAAAGCCAGGAGCCTTAGGCATCAGCCAGTCAAGTTGAGCAAATGCCACCGAATTGGAATACATAAATCAACCACTTAATCAAGTAACTGTTAAGCGACCAAGGACTAACTTTGGAAGGCGTTTTCAGCATTAACCGCCTGCCGGCTGGAGACCCAATATCTCAATTGTGTACTTTCCTTTAAGACAGGGAGTGGTCCCACCTGGGAGCCATAGCTAAGACTCCTCCTCCACCCTACATGGCTCATCTTCATCTGTGTATAGCCCAACCTCTATCACGTCCCGCTGTGCTACCCAGTGTATGTCAATTGGAAAATACTAGAAAGAACACACATGCGAGCGAATACCAGCATTTCTAAACGTGCCTCTTTCTGTGGGCAACAAAGTTGTTTCATTATTAACCAAATGTCACTCTTCATTTGAGCCACAACGCACACATCCAGCTAAAGTGTACCTTGAAAATGCTAAGTTGATGCTCAAAAGTAATAAGCAGTCATTTTTCACAAAACATCGTTAGTTACAAATTAACTTTCAGCCAGGTGCAGTGCCTCACGCCTGTTATCCCAGAACTTTGGGAGGCGGAGGCGAGAGGACTGCCTGACGTCGTAATTCCAGCTACTTGGAAGGCTGCGGCGGAAGGATCGCCTGAGACCAGTAGGTCAAGGATGCGGTCGGTGGCCAGGAGTGTGCCCCTGAACTCCAGTCTGGGGGACAGATTGAGGCTTTGACTCAAAAACAAAACAAAAAATGAACTTCTTTAGCATGTCAGCCTCAGCAAATACATCTGCATGAAAGTCGAGCCCATCAAAACACATGCAACACGCATTCTTAAAAAAAAAAAAAAAAAAAAAAACCTCTCTGGTAAGACAGTAATCTTCATAAAGCAAATTAGCGATAAAATCTCATACCAAGTTCATTCACAACGTTTAAAAAAAAAAGACAAAACGTCCTCACATCCAAGTAAAACTGCCTAACGAATGACTTGACGGTCTCAAGGTTCTCCAGAACTCCCAAGAAAGCAGGACTCCCATTTCGTTTAGAAACCAACGCTCCATCCACTGAGAAACCAAACAGCAGCACCGGGCCCTGCTCCTCCACTCTTAAGGGCGACCTTCCGCACGGAGACGCAGGACACTTACGCTTATCACCACTGTCAACTCCACTCACCAGCAACCGAAAAGCTGCAAGTCAACAGATAACAACGAATGAGAAGAGCAAAACCCGACACGCAGCCCGCAGGCCCTCGTCCCCCAGGGCTCGGTCGCGCGGCCGGGGGCGCTGCGCGACACCCGCATCCGAGGCAAGACGCTGCGCGCCGGCTCCGTGCCGAGCGCCCTCCCGGCGAGCAAGGAGGGGGCCACCACGGGCGCCCCGCCCGCGCACCCCGG
>NW_007249890.1:239480-245339 GCF_000164805.1 Carlito syrichta | reverse complement strand
GGCGGCGGCGGCGGCGGCGGGCGGGCGGGCGGGCGGGCGGAGGGGCCGGTTTATTTTTAAATTCTGCCTCCACTCGCTCCCTCGCGCTCTGCTGCCTCCGGGTTGTTTATTCCATTTTCCTCTTCCTGAGACGGCCGGCGCCGCTGCGCGTGCGCGCCCGGGCGCGGGGCCTTGTGGGTAGCGGGCGCGCTCTGGGAAGCCCGGCCGGCGTCGGGCCGCCCCCGGGGGCTCCCGCGAGCGGGCGCGTGGGCGGGAGGCGGCGGCTGGCCCGGGAGTCCCCGAACGCCGACCGGCACTCAGGCGCTCTCGAAGCCCGAGCCCTTCTTCTGTGTATACGCTTGCACAAAAAGCCAGGAGTCCCCGTTTTAAAATAAATCAGTAGAGACGGGGGCCTCGCTGGGCTGCCCAGGCTGATCTCGAACCCCTGGCCTCCCGAAGTGCTGGGATCACGGGCGCGGGCCACCGCACCAGCGTCGGGTGTCAGGTGTTCTCTGGGAAGAGGAAATGGAGAGGGCACAAACGACCACTCGGAGGGGCCGCACCTGGGCAGCGTCGAGCCCTGGCTCCATCTGGGAAAAAAATAATTTCCTTCTGTTTGCCACACTTCCTCCCCCGGCTTCCTCGCCTCTGCCCCTCCCCTTCACTTTTCTCTTCCCCTGGAAGGTGATAAGAACGACGGGACCGGTTCCCTTAACTTCTGGGCCCTTTGTCAAAAAATTGAGCCAAAACCATGTTGATGTAGGCAAACCCCCTGCTCAGAGCAGCACCTGTTTCCTCTGGGCTGTATTGCTGAAGGCCCTTGGTCGATGAGGATGGAAAATCAGATGCCACCTGCGACCACACTGACCAGGGCAGCACCAGAAGGTCTCGTGTGTAAATATACTAGGTCGCTTCTCTCCCATCGCCCTGGTCTTGGTTGGAAACTCGTTCTTTTAAAAGATAGTTTTCTGCCTCAGCAATCTCTAATGTTATGCTGTAATGGATCGTTTTAAAGTTCTCAGGAGTTTTAAAGAATTGCCATGAGGAAAAGGTAATTTCTTAACATTTTTAGCCGTTCACTGTAAAATATTTTCACAAATGGCAGATTGCTGTTAGGAAGGCAGGAGTGGCAGTATTTAAGGATCTGTGGCAAACAGTCACAGAAGGATGGATGTAAGTAGAAGTCCCATCCTGCAAAAGGGGAGAAAGGTGGATTCTGCAGGTTGCAAACTGCCCGGTGATGCTCCTTAGCTGAATATGAAGATAATATCCATCATAGTGTATTATATCTTTCTGCATAAAAGCATTTATAGCCAGGCACGGTGGCTCATGCCTGTAATCCCAGCACTTTGGGAGGCTGAGGCAAGAGAATTGCCTGAGCTCAGGGTTTCAAGGCCAGCCTGAGCAACATGATGAGACCTGTCTCTACACTAAATCAAACCAACCAAAAAAAAATTAGCTGGGCGTAGTGGTGCATGCCTGTGGTTCCAGCTATTTGGAAGGCTGAGATGGAAGGATCGCCTGAGCCCAGCAGGTCGAGGCTGCCGTAGCCATGAGCGTGCCAGTGCACTCCAGCTGGGCGACAGAGTGAGACTCCAACACAAATAAATAAATAAAAGCGCTTTCAGTTTGTTATTAGTCAGTAAATACTCAGTCATGCCCGCGATTTGTGCCAGGAACTTTGCTAGAAGCCCAGGAAGCAAATGTGAACATGACGTGGCCTTACCTGAGTTCAGGTGGCTTGTGTATCCTCAGGTTGAGGAGGCATGAAGTACACAGATGAGGATAAACCAGCTTCTTAAGTGCTAACCTTGTGGCATGGGCTATTCGAGGATATTAGAGATGCTAGACTTCCTGGAGACAGTAGATAGCTTAGTAGTAGGGGTTGAAAACTGAATTCAGATAGATCTGGCTTTTGTCAATGTCCAAGGGTATTGACAAACTGGTGCATGTCATAATCGTCTTCCCTGCTCTCCTTTGGACTCTGTCCTTAGCCTGTTGTTATGTAAAAATTGTATCTACTGCCCAGGTGAAGATATACACAGCATACTTAGCAGACCCTTCAGTATGTTGCAGAACTGGTGGGAACAGATAATGCAACAGATGACAGATTAGGGTTGGTAATCTTCATTAGCTGGAAAAACGGACAGTGCTAACACAATTAGACTTAAAATGGAGAAATGTTACATTTTAAAATATGAATTAAACTGGGAGAAATGGGGCAAACAGGTATTTTGCTACACCGCTGATGATGGGCATTGCCTTTGAACTAGCACTATTCTACTTGGCAAATAAATTCTAGGAAAATATAATAATAAGTTTTATACTCCAGTGTACTCATTGCAGTATTACTTATGAAAGCCAAAAAAGAAAAATTTGCAAATAACTTCAATTCTGAAAACTGGGGGAATGAATGGTGACATAGGGAGTAGTCTCCTTGGAATATTATGCAGCTATTAAAAAGGATAGACAAAAATGTATAACATTTCTTGATACTTTATATGCTGAAAAAAGCAATAGTGCTTACGGGGTCTGGCACAGTGGCTAATGCCTGTAATTCCAGCACTTTGGGGAGTCCAAGGCAAAAGGGTTGCTTGAGCCCAGGAGTTGGAGACCAACCTGGGCAACATAGTGAGACCCTGTATCTACAAAAAATTAAATTAGCTGAGTGTGGTGGCATTCATCTGAAGTCCAAGCTACTAGGGAGGCTGAGGTGAGAGGGTCACTTGAACCCAGGAGTTCAAGGAGTTCAAGCTATGATCGTGCCACTGTACACCAGTCCGTGTGACCCTGTCTCTGGAAAGAAAAAAAGAATAAGTAATAACACAAGGACAAAATGAGCCAAAAGAAGGAAGGAGATGGGAATGTGTAATAAAGGAAAGGCTGAAACGAATGAAATGCAAACATTAAAAGTCTTAACTAAAACAAAGTGTGGTTATTTGAAAATAGCAATAGATTGCTTGAGCCCAAGAGTTTGAGATTACAGCGAGCTATGATTGGGCCACTCCAACCTGAGCAGCAGAGCGAGACCCTAACTCAAAATAAGTAAATAAATCAATAAACCAAAGAAAATAGCAATAAAAATAGGTACATCCCTGATAAGTCAGATATGACAAAAAGAAATATGTCACTAGTATCTCCAAAACATTTATAGAAAATAATTACCAATCTAGATTCAATGTCTAATTAAACTATCCTATGTTTTTTTTCTTTCAGCTCAGTCCCTTTGAAATGAAAACAATCCTTTAAAATAGAAGATGAAATAAAGACCTCAGACAAATAAAATCAGAGACTGTGTCCCTAGCAGACCCACACGAGAGGATTTCAGAGGGAAGTAATAAAGATAAGTAGAGTAAAATATCACTTAAAGAAGTGATAAAAAGTAATTTATTGCCGGGCTCGGCGGCCACTGCACTCCAGGCTGGGTGACAGAGTAAGACTCCAACTGAAAAAAAAAAAACCAAAAAAAAGTAATTTATTTTAGACTAAGGAAATAAAAGATGCATGTTATAATGTCTAGAGTTACTAAAAGAATAGTAAAAAGAATATCAACATAATAGAAGGGCAAATGAAATAATAAAGTATTTAATCCAAAAGAAGTCAAAGAAAGGAAACAACACAGAACAGGCAGAATAAATAGAAAACAAATAATATACATTTAGGCCAGGCTCAGTGGCTTACTTTTGTAATCCCAATGCTTTGGGAGGCTGAGGCGGGAGGATTGCTTGAGTTCAGGAGTTCAAGACCAGTCTGGCAACATAGCAAGACCTCATCTCTACAAAAAAAATTTAGTCAGACATGGTGGTGCATGCCTGTAATTCCAGCTACCTGGGGGACTGAGGCAGGAGGATTGCCTGAGCCCTAGAGGTCAAGGCTGTTGTAAGCCATGATTGTGTCACTGCACTCCAGCTTGGGCGACAGAGAGAGACCCCAACTCAAAAAAAAAAAAGACTTTCAGGGTGGATTAATAAAAAAAAAAAATATTAAGAACACTATATGTCTTAGAGTTCAGTCAGAGAAACACAATCACTATGAGTGATAAAGAATAAGGGATTAGCCAGGCTCAGTGGCTCAACCTGTAATCCCGCACTTTGGGAGGCTGAGGTGAGTGAATTGCCTGAGCCCATGGGTTCGAGACCCGCCTGGCCAACTTGGCGAGACCTCATCTCTACAATAAATTAAAAAAAAAAAAAATAAGGGATTTATTGTAGGGATTAGGTTTAACAGTCATGGCCGCTGATGCTGTGCCAGTGTTAGCATCTGCCGTACACCTGAAGCCTTGCTGGATGTGAACAAGAACCAGGGCAATGTAGTTCCGGTTACTTGGAAGACTGAGGCGGAAGGATTGCCAGAGCCCAGCAGGTCGAGACTGCCACTGCACTCCAGTCTGGGTGACAGAGAGAGACTCAAACTCAAAAAAAAAAAAAGAACCAGGGCAAACAGGAGCCCAAAAGGTCTACTGGAATCCATGAGGACACACTGGAACCCACGTCTGTTTCTCACTTGCAGTGCCATGGCATTGCATGTGCACTTGGCTCATGAATTACAGAAGCCGAAGGAAGGCGTGTCAGCCCCTGATGCTTCCTCATGCCACTCTCAGATCAGTGTCAACCTGTGCAAGTTGCCACAGTGCCTGGTGCCCTGCGCTGGCTGCCACTTAACTTCCGCCTTTCAAATTGCATACAAAGTCCTCTTGTCTTCCACACTGATGAAGAGCCATACAGGGAAAGAATTTCTGGGCAATACATTTCCAGTTTAGCTCATTTCACATGGTACAAAGCCACCACAGTCCGTGACTTGGCATCTACACACGCTTTTTTTCTTCAAACATTCTCAATTTTCAAATAAAGGCAACAACAAAGTCATGCTTCCAGCTAAGACGATCAGTTTCCTTCATAAACTCAAACAACTGGGTGTGATAGCTCACGCCTGTAATCCCACCACTTTGGGAGACCAAAGCAGGAGGATCACTTGAGCCCAGGAGTTCAAGACCAGCCTGGGCAACACAGACCTCATCTCCACAATAAATACAAAGATTAGCCAGTGTGGTGGCGCATGCCGGTAGTTCCAACTACTTAGAAGGCTGAGACAGAAAGATCTCCTGAGTCCGGGAGGTCGAGGCTGGGGTGGCTGTGATCGTGCTACTGCACTCCAGCCTGAGTGACAGAGTAAGACTCTGACTCAAAAAAAAAAAAAAAGTGCTTTGGTTTTTATTTAGAAGTCTGGTGATGTTTCTGTGACCAGAAATATGCCATAGGAACTCCACTCTTGTTTATAGCAATTAGCCTGTGGTCAAACTGGTTTCATTCTAACGACATTTTGCTTAGAGTTGCAGTTTGCGAGCACCTATCGACCACGTTAAGTAAGGGCTTGCTGTATTCCCATCTATTACCCATGCCATATTCCCTTTGCCCTCAGCAAGCGCCCTTGTCTGTTCATGTCTGGTAAGGTGACCCGACCTTCATTCCTGAAGGGTCGTGGGTGTCAGCAGTCCAACATGGGTTGTAGTTTTCCATTGATTTTAATCACTGGGCCAGGGAGGTCTGTGGGATGCCGCAGGGGACCACATGCATTCCAGACATACTGTTTACCTCATTGTGTAGTAGCGATCCAGTTTCTTGATAGAATCAGTCACCCCAGCCACAATACTTTCCTTCTTTGGTTCACTATCATGAGAAGCTAGATGTGGCTAGATGCAATGTCAGCTCCAAATTCAATGGATCAATTAATATGTGCCCCCTTTCCTAGTAGAAACAGGGTAATGCACACCTTCAAAGCTAATCAGATTCCGGCTACAATACAGACAACCCATCTAGAAGGTTCCATCCCACTTCTGGTTGTCTATCGCTGAATAACAAACCACCCCAAAACATCATCATT
>NW_007249890.1:235399-239460 GCF_000164805.1 Carlito syrichta | reverse complement strand
GCCCAGAAATTCTTTCCCTGTATGGCTCTTCATCAGTGTGGAAGACAAGAGGACTTTGTATGCAATTTGAAAGGCGGAAGTTAAGTGGCAGCCAGCGCAGGGCACCAGGCACTGTGGCAACTTGCACAGGTTGACACTGATCTGAGAGTGGCATGAGGAAGCATCAGGGGCTGACACGCCTTCCTTCGGCTTCTGTAATTCATGAGCCAAGTGCACATGCAATGCCATGGCACTGCAAGTGAGAAACAGACGTGGGTTCCAGTGTGTCCTCATGGATTCCAGTAGACCTTTTGGGCTCCTGTTTGCCCTGGTTCTTTTTTTTTTTTTGAGTTTGAGTCTCTCTCTGTCACCCAGACTGGAGTGCAGTGGCAGTCTCGACCTGCTGGGCTCTGGCAATCCTTCCGCCTCAGTCTTCCAAGTAACCGGAACTACATTGCCCTGGTTCTTGTTCACATCCAGCAAGGCTTCAGGTGTACGGCAGATGCTAACACTGGCACAGCATCAGCGGCCATGACTGTAAAACCTAATCCCTACAATAAATCCCTTATTTTTTTTTTTTTAATTTATTGTAGAGATGAGGTCTCGCCAAGTTGGCCAGGCGGGTCTCGAACCCATGGGCTCAGGCAATTCACTCACCTCAGCCTCCCAAAGGTGCGGGATTACAGGCTGAGCCACCGAGCCCAGCGGGCAGCCTTTTCATGGAAGCAGGCACTACCTCCCCAGACTCCGGGGACAGAAAAGGAAACTCTACCTTTTAATGAGGAGGTGGTTTCTAGAGGAGCATGTGGGATGGGAGATATTACTGAAGCCATCTGCAGACAATATATAATCTACAACAATATGCTACCCTGAAAACAAGGAATCAAAAAAGTTGAAAGTAAAAAGTTGGTAAACATGTATTCATGCACGCACTAACAGCAAGTAATACTTCTAGAAATAAAAGGGAACATTTCCTATTAAGTTAAATTCACTAATAAGGTTTAAGAGTTCCAAATTTGTATGCATGTAACATGTACTCAAAATATGTAGTGGTGGTTAGGTACGGTGGCTTATGCCTATAATCCTGGCACTTTGGGAGGCCATGGTTGGAGAACTGCTTGAGCCTAGGAGTTCTACACCAGCTTATAGCTAGATCTCATTTCTACAAAAAATAAATTAAAAAAAAAATTAGTTGGGACCTGGCACAGTGACTCAAGCTTGTAATCTCAGCACTTTGGGAGGCCGAGGTGAGGGGAATGCCTTGAGCACATGGGTTCGAGTACAGCCTGGGTAACTTGGTGAAACCTCATCTCTACAATAAATCAAAAAATTAGCCGGGCATGGTAGCGCACGCCTGTAGTTCTGGCTACTTGGAAGGCTGAGGCAGAAGGATTGCCTGAGCCTAGCAGGTCAATGCTGGGTGGTTGTGAGCGTGCCACTGCACTCCAGCCTGGGCGATGGAGTAAGACTTCAACTCAAAAAAAAAAAAAAATTAGTTGGGCATGATAATATATGCCTGTAGTCCCAGCTACTCAGGAAGCTGAGGCTGGAGAATTGCCTGAGCCCAGGAGGTCAAGATTACAGTGAGCTGTGATTGTGCTACTGCACTCCAGCATAGGCAACAGCATGAAACCCCGAATATACACGTGTGTGGACGTGTGTGTGTGTAGTGCAAAAATGTCAAAACTAAAAGGAGAAATAGACAAATCCACAATCAAAATGGGAAACTTTAAACACCTAAAAAATTTGATAGATGAAGCAGGCAAAAATCAGTAAGGATTCAGAAGGTACAAACATTATTAACAAATCTATTAGTCACTTTACCTATAATTGTAGAATAGTCATTCTTTTTCAAGTGCACACAGAACCTTTTTTTTTTAATTGACCACATGCTGAGCCATGAAGCAAATCTCACTAAATTTCAAAGGACTGAAATCATATAGTCTCTAATTACAGTGGAATTAAACAAGAAATCAATGACAAGAAAAAATAAACCTAAGAAAACCACGTTTAGAAATACACTTTTTTTTTTTTTTCTGAGTTGGAGTCTCACTCCATCACCTAGGCTGGAGTGCAGTAGCACACTCACCGCCACCCCCTCGTCGACCTGCTGGGCCTAGACGATCCTTCCGCCTCACCATTCCAAGTAGCTGGAACTACAGGCGCGCTCTATCACGCCCAGCTAATTTTTTATTCATTGTAGAGACAAGGTCTCACAAAGTTGCCTGGGCAATCCACTTGCCTTGGCCTCCCAAAGTGCTGAGATTACAGGCTGAGCCACTGAGCCCGGCCTAGAAATACACTTTTTAAAAAATTTTATTTTAAAGATGGGGGGTACAATTCAGGGTTAGGTATACAAATGCTCATTATGCAGGTATCCTTGTTGATGAGGTGTGCTCCCCCCTCCCCAGCAGTTTCCCACTACTACCAATCCTACCCCCCACCCCAGCAGTTTCCCACTACTGCCAATCCCTTTCTTATAGTATTATGATAATTGTTCAAGGTCTTCTTATGAGTGGGAACATATGGTACTCTGTTCTTTGTTTCTGTGATAGATCACTGAGTATGATAGACTCTAAATCCATCCAAGTTGCTGCGAAGTCCATACGTTTGCCCTTCTTTACGGCTGCATAATATTCCATTGTGTATATGTACCACATTTTTTTAATCCAGTCTGGTTTCGATGGGCAGGACAGTTAGTTCCATGTTTTTGCTATTGTGAATAATGCTGCAATAAACATGTGTGTGCAGGTATCTTTTTTGTAGAATGATTTGAGTTCCTCCGGGTATATTCTCAGTAGGGGGATTGCTGGGTCATATGGAAGATCAATTTCTAGTTCTTTCAGAAATCACCACACGCTTTTCCAAGGAGGTTGAACTAGTTTGCATTCCTACCAGCAGTTTAGAGGTGTTCCTTTTTCTCCGCATATTCGCCAACATCTGTTGTTTGTTTTATTAGTGATGGCCTTTCTTACTGGTACTAGGTGGTATCTCAGCATGGTTTTAATTTGCATTTCTCTGATGATGAGTGAGGCTGAGCACTTTTTCATATGTCTGTTTGCTCCCCGTATCTCTTCTTCTAAGAAGTGTCTGTTTATGTCTTCTGCCCACTTTTTAATGGGATTGTTTGCTTTTAGAAATACACTTTTAAATAACACAAATGTCAAAGAAGAAATCACAAATGAAAATTAGAAAATGTTTTAAAGTAAATGCTTAAGAATTACATATCAAAGTTGTGAGATAAAGATGTACTTAGAGGGAAAAATATAGCCTCAGATGCATGTTTAGAAAAGAGGCTCAGCTGGGCTCCGTGGCTCAGTCTGTAATCCCAGCACTTTGGGAGGCTGCGGGTTTGATGCCTGCCCAGGCAACTTGATGAGACCTCATCTCTACAATAAATCCAAAAAAAAATCAGCCGGGTGTGGTAGCGCATGCCTGTAATTCCGGCTACTCGGAAGGCTGAGGCGGAAGGATCGCCAGAGCCCAGCAGGTGAGGTTGCGGTGGCCGGGAGCAGCCATTGCACTCCAGTCTGGGTGACCGAGTGAGACTCCAACTCAAAAAAAAAAAAAAATCACAAATCAAGCCGGGCTCAGTGGCTCAGCCTGTAATCCCGATCCTTTGGGAGGCTGACGTGAGTGGATTGCCTGAGCCCACGGGTTCGAGACCCGCCTGGGCAACTCGGCGAGACCTCATCTCTATAATAAATCAAAAATTAGCCAGGCATGGTAGCTACTTGGAAGGCTGAGGCAGAAGGATCGCCAGAGCCCAGCAGGTAGAGGCTGCAGTGGCCGGGAGCGGCCAATGCACTCCAGTCTGGGCAACAGAGTGAGACTCCAACTCAAAAAAAAAAATAAATAAAAATCACAATTCAATTAAATATCAAAGGTTTTTGTTTTTTGTTTTGTCTCTAGAGACAGGATCTTGCTCTGCCACCAGGCTGGAGTGCAACGGTGAAATCATAGCTCACTGTAGCCTCAACCTCCTGAGCTCAAAGTGATGCTTGAATCTCAGTCTCCCAAGTAGCTGGGAATACAGGAACATGCCACCATGCTTGGCTAATCTTTTTTTTTTTTTTTTTTTG
>NW_007249890.1:219752-235145 GCF_000164805.1 Carlito syrichta | reverse complement strand
AGCCCAGCAGGTCGAAGCTGCGGTGGCCAGGAGCGGCCACTGCACTCCAGTCTGGGCAACCGAGTGAGACTCCAACTCAAAAAACAAAAAACAAAAAACAAAAACCTCAATGTACTTCAAAACTTCATATTGCATGCAATAAAAACATACAATGTCATCTTTCAATTAAGAAAACACACACACACATCCATGGGAGATGGTCCCAAAAACAAACAAACAGACAAACAAACAAAATACACCTAATAGAATTAGTAGTTAGGAACTGGTTATTTGAAAAGATATAAAATTAATAAATCCTCTGGAGAGAATGAAGGCACGTCAGTGTTAGGTATGAAAAAAGGTATCTTGCATTAAAATACAAGATATGAGCCGGGCTCGGTGGCTTACCCTGTAATCCTGAGCTTTTGGGAGGCTGAGGTGAGTGGATTGCCAGAGCCTGCGGGTTCGAGACCCGCCTGGGCAGGCGAGACCTCATCTCTACAATAAATAAAAAATCAGCCGGCGTGGCCACTGCACTCCAGTCTGGGCGACAAAGTGAGACTCCAACTCAAAAAAAAAAAAAAATACAAGATATGAACAGATATGAACAACCTTATGACAGTAAGTCTGACAAATTATTGCAGTCTTAATACTAAAACCTAACAAAGCCATCACAAGGAAGAGATATATGCAATAAGTCAACTTCAGGTAGAATATAAGTTTAAATTTGAAATTAAAGCAATAAAGCTTCTTTCAAATAACATGATAAAATATTTTCATGACCCTGAGGTAGCAAAGATTTCATAAACAGGATATAAAAAACATTAACAAAAGGGAAAAGAAGGAAAAATACATTAAAATTAAGAATGTAATCTTTAGAGACGCCACTGAGATGGTGGAAAGTGGGAGTAAAATAAGATACATATGACACATACAACCAGTAAATGGCTTGTAATTATCATATGTAAAGAACTCCTTCAAATCAATAAGAAAATAATAAGCAACCCAATAGAAAATTCAGCAAGAGATTTGAAGAAGCATTTCTTAAAGATAATATACAAATGGCCAAAAAGCATTTGAAAAGGTGTTCAACATCATTAGTAATTAGGGGAACGAAAATGAAAGCAAAAGTAAGTACTACTTTTGGGACTCAAATGAATATTCCAGAATCTCTCTGCCCTTCTGCCTCCCCACCTCCAACCTACTCTCCCAAAGCCAGGTTGAAGTTCTCTGAAGTTCCTTTATGTGCTTAAGATCCAGACTCACCAATGAGAACAATTGTCTTTTCTCTTCTCCTCCCTGTAAGACCAAGAATGTAACCATACCCGAACAGATCCTTTAAGAGATAATGGACAAGTTCATCTCTGTTGCCTGATTCATTCATTCTCCCCAGTCATTCCCTCAACAGAATTCCTCTTCTCCCCCCTCCTATAACCTGTTTTGCCAGGATGGTATATAAGTTTCTGAACAGTTTCGAGGTGGGCAATGATGACACAAAAATTCCAAGTTCAGCCAAATATACTTGAAAAGGTTTATTCTGAGCCAAGTGTGAGTAACTGGGCCTGGGACACAGCTCCAAGAAGTCTTGAGAGCTTGTGCCCAGGGTAGTTGAATTGCAGTTTGGTTATATACATTTTGAGGAGGCAGAAATTATCAAAAAAACCCAAACAAACCATAAATCAACACATATGAGATTTACATTAGTTCAGCATGGGAAGGTGGGACATCTCCATGCAGGGGCTTGCAGGTTACAGGAGGATTAAAATTTCTTGACTGACTGGGCTCGGTGGCTCAGCCTGGAAACCCAGCACTTTGGGAGGCCGAGGTGAGTGGATTGTCTGAGCCTGCGGGTTTGAGACCAGTCCAGGCAACTTGGGGAGACACTGTCTCTACAATAAATAAAAAATTAGCCGGACATGGCAGTACGCACCTGTAGTTCTAGGTACTTGGAAGACTGAGGCAGAAGGATCACCTGAGCCCATGAGGTCGAGGTTGTAGTAGCCATGATTGTGCCTCTGCACTCCAGACTGGGCAACAGAACAAGACCCTGACTCAAAAAAAAAAAACCCCAAAACAAAAAAAAAACCAGATTTATCTCCCAGGTGAATTCTCAACAGAAATGCATACATTTCTTTGCACCAAATGTGCACTAAATGTACAACATTGTTCCTGGCAACGTTGTAGGGTGATAGTAGGAAAAATGCTAATACTTATAAACCATAAGATTAATTATGAAATATATTCGTCCAGTGGAATACTATACACCAACAAAAATGAATGAACTGTTGCAACATGGATGGGCCTCATAAACATGATGTTAAGAAAAATAAACTATTCTGTGAAGGTGGAATTAAGTAGGAAGAACACATTTTTTTAAAGAGAAAGAAATCAGAAAAAAATCAAACACCTTCTATTTGATTCTACTTATAGAAGAGCTTGCAAACAGGCCAAAGGAATCTGATGTTAGGATGGTGGTTCCATTTAGAAAGGAGGGCATCTAGGAGGGGTCATGAACAGGACTTCTGAGATGTTAGTGACATTCTTTTTTTTTTTTTTTTTTTTTTTATTGGGGCAGTACAGTGGCACCATCATAACTCATCTCAGCCTCAAACTCTTGGGTTCAAGCAATCCTCCCACCTCAGCCTCCCAAGTAGCTGGGACTACAGATGAGCACTATCATGCCGGCTAATTTTTAAATTTTTTGTAGAGACGTGTCTCATTGTGTTTCCCAGGCAGCTTAAAACAACGAGCATTTATTATCTCGAAATTTCTAAGGGGCAGGCATCAGAGTGTGGCTTAGATGGGTTTCTCTGGCTGGGGGTCACCCACAGGCTGTCATCCAAGCCAAGGCTGCAGTCTTCCCAGGCTGACCTGGGGGAGGAGGATCTCCTTCCAAGCTCACATATGTGGCTGTTGTCAGGCCTCATGCCCCCACTGGCTGCTGGCCAGGGACATTGGTTCCCTGCCTTCTGGATATCTCCACAGGAGAGCTTGCGATGTGGTAGCTGACTTCCTTCAGAGGGAGAGAGGGAAAGCAAGATGGAAGCCACGGTCTTTTGGTAACCCAGTCATGAAAATGACATGTTCCTTGCATTAGAAGGGAACCATAGGGTCCACCCTCCGCCTAGGGGAGGGTATTGCATAACAGCATGGACTCCAGGAGGTAGAGATCTGTGGGACCATCACAAAGACTGCTACCAGACGGGTAAGCTAGTTGTGAGTCATTTTAACCCTTTTAAAAGTATTTATTTATTTTAGAGACAGTGTCTCACTATGTTGCCCAAGGCTGGTCTCCAATCCCAGGCTCAAGAGATCCTCCTGCCTCAGCCTCTCAAAAGCACTAGGATTACCAGGTGTGAGCCACCATGCCTAGTCATTTTAACTTTAACCACAATTAGTTAACAATGTTCTCTTGAATAATTGAGACTGACTCAAGCGAAGACCTTTTTGTTGTTGTTGTTGTTTTTGAGTTGGAGTCTCACTCTGTCACCCAAGCTGGAGTGCAGTGGCATGCTCACAGCCACTGCAGCCTCAACCCGCTGGGCTCAGGCAATCCTTCTGCCTCAACCTTCCAAGTAACTGGTACTACAGGTGTTTGCCACTATACCCAGCTAATTTTTTTTTTTTTTTTTTTTTGAGTTGGAGTCTCACTCTGTCGACCCAGACTGGAGTGCAATGGGTCGCTCTCGGCCACCGCAGCCTCGACCTGCTGGGCTCCGGCGATCCTTCCGCCTCAGCCTTCCAAGTAGCTGAAACTACAGGCGTGTGCTACCACGTCCAGCTAATTTTTTGATTTACTATAGAGATGAGGTCTCGCCAAGTTACCCAGGCGGGTCTCAAACCCATGGGCTCAGGCAATCCCCTCACCTCAGCTTCCCAAAGCGCTGGGATTACAGGCTGAGCCACCGAGCCCAGTGTCCCGGCTAATTTTTTTTTTTTTTTTTTGAGTTGGAGTCTCACTCTGTCACCCAGACTGGAGTGCAGTGGCCACTCCCGGCCACAGCAGCCTCGACCTGCTGGGCTCCGGCGATCCTTCCGCCTCAGCCTTCCAAGTAGCCGGAATTACAGGCATGCACTACCACGCCCGGCTGATTTTTTGATTTATTGTAGAGATGAGGTCTCACTGCCCAGGTGGGTCTCGAACCCGCGGGCTCAGGGAATCCACTCACCTCAGCCTCCCAAAGGCGCAGGATTACAGGCTGAGCCACCGAGCCTGGCTCCAGCTAATTTTTTAGAGCTGAGATCTTGCCATGTTACTCAGGTTGGTCTCAAACCCCTGGGCTCAGGTAATCCACTCGCCTCCACCTTCCAAAGTGCTGGGATTACAGGCATGAGATACCACTCCTAGCTGCCCCCCCCCACCTTTTTTTTTTTTTTTTTGTATTGGAGTCTCACTGTGTTGCCCAGGCTGGAGTGCAGTGGCATGCTCATGACCACCGCAGCCTCGACCTGCTGGGCTCAGGTGATCCTTCCATCTCAACCTTCCAAGTAGCTGGAACTACAGGCACTTGCCACCATGCCTGGCTAATATTTTTAAAAATTTCTTGTAGAGATGAGGTCTCACCAAATTGCCCAGGCTGGTCTCGAACCTGTGCGTTCAGGCAATCCTCTCACCTCAGTCTCCCAAAGTGCTGGGATTATAGGCGTGAGCCACTGCATCTGGCTGCTTTTCTTTGATAATTTTTTTTAATAGACAGGATGCTGGGATTATAGGCATGAGCTACCACACATGACTGAAAGTCTTTATAAAGTTGATGTGAATCTTTTTGGTAACCATAAATCTGGAGATGTAATCAAATGTTGTGAATTTATATATATCTAAATTCTAACTGACTGAAGACATCTGGCTGTTTGCTGGAATGCAGAGATTTTTCAGGGTCATGTTCATGATTTACGTTCGAAGTCTGGTCCATCCTCTAAAACCATAAAAGTGTCAGTAAAATTTCCTGATCCTTCTTTTGTATGTGCGTGTGTGTGAGAAAACAATTCTGATTCTTCTATCTTGAAATTCCACAGCCAGAGATGCTTAGGAATGGTTTTGTTCACAGGCAAGTAAGTCGCTGGTCACTGGTGGAAACTTTCCTGTGTTATTGGAAAGGTTTTTGTTTGTTTGTTTGTTTGTTTGGGGTTTTTTTGAGTTGGAACCTCACTGTGTCGCCCAGACTGGAGCACAGTGGCACTCTCATGGCTCTGCAGTGTTGGCAAGGTGTTAAGTTTTCCTGCTGCTTTTCTGTGGTGTGAAAATGTGTGTGGCTCTGACAATATCACCCAATTCCCATTTCAAATTAAAGCCCTCCTATGAAATTGAACTCCACCCTTTCATGGAACTGTGTTATCTCTCACTGTACCCTGGATGGAGTTTCCACTACAACCTGACTTGTCCCTATGGGGCCACCACGTAGCAATCATCCTAATTGATAACAGATCATTTATATTTTATACTATCAAAAAAATTCTTCCCGCTCCTTCTTTTAAAAGTCTGCTGAAGCTCACTTCCAAACTAATCCTAGAAGATTTTTTTTTGAGTCAGTCTCCCAGGCTGGAGTAAGGTGGCATGATCACAGCTCACCAACGACCTTGACCTCCTGGGCTCAGGTGATCCTCCCACCTCAACCTCCTAATAGCAGGGACTACAGACACACACCACCACACCACCACACCCAGGGAACCCAGCAGCTGTTTAACCACATAGATTGAATTAGACTTGAATTAAGGTGTAGACCAGGGAAGGAATGTGAATTGCTATTAGACTGGTGTATTGAAATTTAAAATACCAGAGGTTGAGGATTTTCAAGGTGTAATAGTGGAGGTGAGCTAGTGAATTGTGGTCAACGTTGTTGTCGACAGCAAGGGTGTCTATTCTCTTTGAGGGTTGGACAGTTGGATGGGGTCATATCATCATGATAAGGGGTGGGATGGAGAGTTGCGAATGAATGAAATTCACAGGATGGGTATCCAACACTCCCTTATCTCAAATCAGGAAATGAAGAGTTGTGTAAGAGGTTACAGTTTTAAAAGGTGGTGGTGGCTCAGAGCAATACATGATATGCCAGATTTTAATTTAATTTAATTTTTTGAATTGGAGTCTCACTGTGTTGCCCAGGCTGGAGTGCAGTGGCATGCTCATGGCCACTGCAGCCTTGACCTGCTGGGTTCAAGAAGCTGGAACTACAGGCGCATGCGACCACGCGAGGCTAATTATTTGATTTATTGTAGAGATGAGATCTCACCAAGTTGCCCAGGCTGGTCTCAAATCCCTGAGTTTAGGCAATCCTCTCACCTCTCTGCCTCTCAAAATGCTGGGATTAGCCACTGCACCTGGCCAGATTTTAACTTAAAAAAAACCCCAAAAACCGTAGTTTGTTGAAGTGACTGGCCGAAAGAGACTGACCCTGTGTGGATTATCTCGGAAGGTGTAGTCACATTTCACTTCCTCATGCCAGGACTATGTCTGTAGTCCTAAAAGCATATCACAGCCTGCCTGAGCGCCTCATGAGCAGATGAGTGAACTTGGCACTCTGAAAGTGTTCAGATAATAAAAAAATTTTGGTTTTCTGTGTGGTGAGCAAAGAAAAAAAACTGATGTAAAATTAGCTGGGTGCAGTGACTCTTGTCTGTAATCCCAGCACTTTGGGAGGCAGAAGTGAAAGGATTGTCTGAGCCCAGGTGTTCAAGACCAGCCTGGACAACTTGGTGAGATTGCATCTTTACAATTTAAAAAAAAATTAGCTGGCCATGGTGATGCAAACCTGTAGTTCCAGATACTTGCCAGGCTGAGGCAGAAGGATTACCTGAGCCCAGCAGGTTGAGGCTGTGGTGGCCATGAGTGTGTCTGACTCAAAAAAAAAAAAAAAAAAATAATGCAAAATTATAGTGTTAAATATTTTTGTACAGGCAACCCCTTCGGGTCCCCTCCCCCTGTGGGAGTTTTTCTATTCTCTCAATAAATCCTGCTTTAAAAAAATTTTTTTTTGATGTGTTATTACTAATTTGCAATCTTTTATAGTTTCTGAGTTTCATTCATGATTTGAGGTGATTCATATGTTTTGAGAATCTGGGCTGGGCATGGCTCACACTTGTAATTCCAGTATTTAAGGAGGTGGGAAGATCACCTGAGGTCAGGAGTTTGAGATCAGCCTGGACAACACAGCGAGACCTTATCTCTACAAAAAAAATATATATATATATCCAGGTTTGGGGGTGCATGCCTGTAGTCCCAGCTATTCCAGCTGATGTAGGAAGATCCCTTGAGCCCAGGAATTGGAGGCTGCAGTGACACTTGAACCTGGGCAACACAGTGAGACCCTGACTCAGAAAATAATAATAATAAAGAGGGAGTCTGACATATTAGATTCATGTCTTTAAGTGAATTGCTTAAGAAGATGTAGCTGGCGAGGCACAATGGCTCACGCCTGTGATCCCAGCACTTTGGGAGGTGGAGATGAGAGAATTGCCTGAGTCCAGGGGTTCGAGACCAGCCTGGGCAACTTAGTGAGACCTCACCTCTACAATAAATAAAAAAATTAGCCGGGTGTGGTGGCATGAGCCTGTGATTCCAGCTACTTGGAAGGTTGAAGTAGAAGGATTGCCTGAGCCCAGAAGATAGAGGCTGCTCTGGCCATGAATGTGCCACTGCACTGCAGCCTGGGTGACAGTGAGACTTTGACTCAAAAAAAAAGAAAGAAAGAAGAAGATGTAGCTAATTAAGCTTATAATCACTGTGTAACCATTTAAAGAAATCTGATTATTAAATCTACAAGTTTTGTCTTATTATGCATGTAAAAACGACTTAAATGATGAGGGAGTTTGATTAGAATTTTATTAAGTATTTGAAGTGCTAGGCAGGAATAAATTTACTAAATGAGTGGCTCTAGTTTGAAATGCCTTAGAGAATTTGGTAAAGGTGTTAAATATTTTGGGATGTTTAATAGAATTCAGTAATTTACATTTATAAGATAGATTGAGTATTAATCAAAATACAAGTAAATGAGCGTTGGTTTTTTTTGAGTTGGGGTATCACTCTGTCGCCCAGGCTGGAGTGCAGCACCATGCTTGTGGCCACCCCAGCGTCAACCTGCTGGGTTTCGGCGATCCTTCTGCCTTAGCCTTCCAAGTAGCTGGAACTATAGGCACACACTACCACGCCCAGTTTATTTTTGATTCATTGTAGAGAAGAGGTCTCGCCAAGTTGCCCAGGCTGGTCTTGAACCAGTGAGCTCAGGCAATCCTCTCGCCTTGGCCTCCCAAAGTGCTGGGATGTAGCGCGCGCCTGTAGTTCTGACTACTTGGAAGGCTGAGGCAGAAGGATCGCTGGAGCCCAGCAGGTCGTCGCTGGAGTGGCTGTGAGTGTGCCACTGCACTCTAGCCTGGGCGACGGAGTGAGACTCTAACTCAATAAAATAAAATACATTTCAAAACAAACTATATTAGATTTGTAAATAAAATGACAATATTTATAAGTTGATCTCAAAAGCTTCGAAAAACTAAGCTCTAAAATGTGCAGCCATAATAACTAAATATTAATTAAAGTCTAAGTATCTGCTGGGCACGCAGCAGTATGCAGCTATAGTCCCAGCTATTCTGGAGACGGAGGCAGGAGGATTGCTTGAGCCCAGGACTCCTGGGTTGTAGCACACTATGTGATCAGGTGTTTGCACTAAGTTCAGCATTGATAAGGTGACCCCAGTAATAGGGAACCTAAGTTGCCTAAGGAGAAGTGAACCGGCTAAGTCAGAAACAGAGTAGGTCAAAACTCTCATGCTGATCAGATCACGCCTGTGAATAGCCACTGCATGCCAGCCTGGGCAACACCATGAGATCTCCTCTCTAAAAAAAAAAAAATGTTATCTGAAGTTATCTGAAAATGTCTAACAACATGGATTTGTTACATAAACTATACTTCATCCGTATGGTAGAATGTGTAACCATTAAAAACAATGTTGTAGCATAATCAGCATAGGCAATGTTTGATTTGTTAAAAAGTTGGTTAAAAAAACATATATGTGACAATCCTGGTTTTTTAAAATCTAGATTTATAGCCCGGCTCGGTGGCTCAGCCTGTAGTCCTATGCTTTGGGAGGCTGAGGTGAGTGCATTGCCTGAGCCTGCGGGTTCGAGGCCTGCAGGTTCGAGACCCGCCTGGGCAACTTGGCGAGACCTCATCTCTACAATAAATCAAAAATTGGACGGGTGTGGTAGCGCGTGCCTGTAGTTCCAGCTACTCGGAAGGCTGAGGCGGAAGGATCGCCGGAGCCCAACTGGTCGGGGCTGCAGTGGCCGGGAGCGGCCACTGCACTCCCATCTGGGCGAGAGTGAGACTCCAACTCAAAGAAAAAAAAAAATCTAGATTTATGTATGCATAGATGCATAGAGAAAAAACAAGACGGACAAACAGTGATTGTACATGGTTACTAGTTGGTACAGGTAGTGTGAGTAGGCATATGCGGACTGACAATTAAGTTTGCAGATTTGTCGCCTTGTGTTTAAGTTGGCAGCACTGTACAAACAACTCGGTAAGGTTTCATAACTTTGATACATCGGTATCAGTGTCTCACAGCTGTTTGTGGTGACGTGTGGTGGTGTCCTGCTGAGTAATATTCATTATTGTTGTTGCATGATTTGTGTGCCATCACAAGAATGTCAGCTGGGCTCGGTGGCTCAGCCTGTAATCCCGTGCCTTTGGGAGGCTGAGGTGAGTGGATTGCCTGAGCCCGCGGGTTCGAGACCCGCCTGGGCAACTTGGCGAGACCTCATCTCTACGATAAACCAAAAATTAGCCGGGCCTGGTAGCGCATGCCTGTAATTCCGGCTACTCGGAAGGCTGAGGCGGAAGGATCGCCGGAGCCCAGCAGGTCGAGGCTGCGGTGGCCGGGAGCAGCCGCTGCACTCCAGTCTGGGCAACAGGGTGAGACTCCAACTCAAAACAAAACAAAACAAGAATGTCAGAGCTTGAATCATTCAGAGCAAGGAACAAACAATCAATTTCTTATTAAAATTGGCAACGATAGAAGTGAAACCAGGGACATGTTAGTCCCAAGTTTATGGGGATAATGCCATGAAGAAAACGGCAGCGTACAAATGTATTCAATCTTTTTCTGAGGGGAGAGAAAGCATCACTGATGAAGAGAGTTCAGGACGGCCAGTAACGAGCATAACTGACAAAAACGTTGCAAAAATTCGAATTGGGTGTCAAAATTGTTGGCTGACTGTGAGAAGCATAGCAGACCAAATAAACATCGATAGAGAAACAGGAAAATCTTAACTGAAGATCTTGGCATAAGAAAGTTGTATGCAAAAAATTGTTCTGAAAGAGCTCTTGCATCATGACAATGCACCAGCCCATACAGCACTGTCTGTGAGAGAGTTTTTAGCCAGTAAATAAATAACCGTATTGGAACACCCTCCCTACTCACCTGAGCTGGCCCCCAACGACTTTTTTCTTTATCTGAAGATAAAGGAAATATTGAAAGGAAGACATGTGATGACATTCAGGACATCAAGGGTAATACGACGATAGCTCTGATGGCCCGTCTAGAAAAAGAGTTACAAAATTGCTTTGATGAGTGAACGAGGCACTGACGTCAGTGCATAGCATCCCAAGGGGAGTACTTTGAAGGTGACCCTGGTGATATTCAGCAATGAGGCATGTAGCACTTTTTCTAGGGTGAGTTTGTGAACTGAATCGTCAGACCATGTAAGTGTACTTTCCAACTTTTCTCTTTGCATTTAGCATGTATACTTCTGCTAGGAATAGATATTCTTTTCAGCCAGGTGCAGTGGCTCACACCTGTCATCCCAGCAATTTGGGAGGCGGAGGTTAGAGGATTACCTGAGTTCAGGGGTTCAAGACAAGCCTGGGCAACATGGAGAGAGCTTGTCTCTACAGTAAATCAAAAAATTAGCTGGGCGTGGTGGTGTGTGCCTGGATTTCCAGCTGCTTGGAATGCTGAAGCAGGATTGCCTGAGCCCAGCGGGCTGAGGCTGTGGTGACCGTGAGCATGCACTCCAGTCTGGGCAATAGAGTGAGACTCCAACTCAAAAAAAAAGGCTTATTTTTTTTTTTTTTTTTTGAGTATCAATGGAGATCTAGAAGAATGTCAAAATTCCAGGATTCATCAAATATGGAATTTGGGGAAATAAGCAGCATTTGAGAGAGCTCGAGAGGAAGCAGTTTATTTGGAGTAAAGCCAGGTTTTTACAGGCTAGACGGGAAGGAAATGTTTTGCAGGGCACTGACAGTTTCCACTGTGATCCTACACACCTGGTATCTGCTCTGGTGGAAAAATTTGTGTATGTGACTGTCAAGCCATATTACATGATACACCTCTTTGAATATAGAAATTATCTTTCTCACCTGTGTCACAAAAGACACCTAATAAGTGTCGATTGGAAGATGGAATGAAGACTAATTCTTTATTTCTCTTATTACTTCTACACAATTATTTAATTAACTTCCTTCGGTTTTTATTTTGACCCAGGGTCTCACTCTGTTGCCCAGGCTGGAGTGCGGTGACTCAATCCTGGCTCACTGAAGCCTCGACGTCCTGGGCTCAGGCGATCCTTCTGCCTCAGCCTCCCAACTAGCTGGGACTGCAGGCACATGCTAGCACTCCGGGCTAATTTTTAATTTTTTGGTAGTGATAAGATCTCACTATGTTGCCCAGGTTGGTCTCAAACTCACGGGCTCAAGCAATCCTCCCACCTCGGCTTCCCAAAGTGTGTGTGAGCCATCATGCCAGGCCCCAAATCTTTTTTCTTTTCATTTTTTGAGTCAGGATCCCACAAATTGGACCTACTGGGCTCAGGTGATCCTTCCACCTCAGCTTTCCAAGTAGCTGGAACTACAGGTGTGCACCACCAGGTCCAGCTTATTTTTTTAGTTTATCGTACAGACGAGTTGCCCAGGCTGGTCTCAAACTCTTGGGCTCAGGTAATCCTATCACCTTGGCCTTCCAAACTGCTGGGATTACAGGCATGAGCCACTGTACCTGACTCCAAAATCTTTTTACCATAGAAAATGTCAAAAAGATTGAAGGAGGAGAAGGAGGAGGAGGAGGAGGAGAAGGAGGAGGAGGAGGAGGAGGAAGAGGAGGAAGAGGAGGAGGAGGAGGAGGAGAAGGAGGAAGAAGAAGAAGAAGAAAGAAAATGCCTATGGGGCAGGGTGCCGTGCCTCACACCTGTATTCCCACCACTTTGGTAGGTGGAGGTGAGAGGATTGTCTGAGCCCACAGGTTTGAGACCAGCCTGGGCAATATGGTGAGACCTCTTTTCCACAATAAATCAAAAAATCAGCCGGGCATGGTGGCGCACACCTGTGGTTTCAGCTACTTGAAAGGTTGAATTGGAAGGATCACCAAAAAAAAAAAGAAAAAGAAAAAGAAAAAGTGCAATGAAATTATGTGACTTCTGCTTAGGTTTAACAATTGGTTACCCATGGTCAGTTCTGATTCCACCACTTAAATCCTCCACTGAGCCGGGCACGGTGGCTCAACCTGTAATCCCAGCACTTTGGGAGGCAGAGGCAAGAGGACTGCATGAGCTCAGGGGTTGAGACCAGCCTGGGCAATTTAGTGAGACTTCGCCTCTACAATAAAAATTTAAAAATTAGCATGGTGACACACGCCTGTGGTCACACACCAGCTACTCTTCTGGAAGACTGAGGCAGGAGGATCACCTGAACCTAACAGGTAGAGGTGTGGTGGCTGTGAGTGTGCCATTGCACTCCAGCCTGGGTGATGGAGTGAGAGTTCAACTCCAAAAAAAAACAAAAACAAAAACAAAAATCCTCCACAGAGATTTCTGAAGAAAATCTCTGACTTTGCATCATTTCTAAAAGTTTCATTGAACTCTAATTTACATGTTATATAGTTCATCTATCTAGTGTACTATTCAATGTTTTTTTAGTATATTTACAGAGTTGTGCAACCATTGCCTACTCTAATTTTAGAATAGTTTTATCATTCCCAAAAAGAAACCCTGTTCTCACTAGCTGTCACTCCCCATTCTTCTCAACTTCCCCATTTCATATAATTTTATCTGTAAATATTTCATGAACATCTTGAGAAAGATAGGAAATCCACACACACACACACACAAACACACACACACAGGTTATAGGTGCCAAAAATATGTATACACATTTTAAGAGATGATATCTGTGCATTACTTTTCAAAGTTGAATTAAATTACAGTAGCAATGTGTAGTATGACATTCACTCAACCACGTTTCTGCCATTTTCTTTGATGGTCCTGCCTGTCGCATGGTGAAATTAGCCATCTTTTGAGTGAATGTCAGACATAAAATGTGTATACATTTTTAGCACCCCCCCAAATATGTTATATATTTAATATATTATATATGTAATAGTAAACATTTAATTATAATAAACAGTATATTAAAATAATACATATTTAATATTTAAATAACTTAATAAATATGCAATTCTATTTATATTACATAATTATTATTTCTTTCTTTCTTTATTTTTGAGTTGGAGTCTCACTCTGTCACCCAGACTGGAGTGCAGTGGCCACTCCCGGCCACCGCAGCCTCGACCTGCTGGGCCCTGGCGATCCCTTTGCCTCAGCCTTCCAAGTAGCTGGAACTACAAGGACACGCTACCACTCCCGGCTAATTTTTTGATTTATTGTAGAGATGAGGTCTCGTCAAGTTGCCCAGGCGGGTCTCAAACCTGTGGGCTCAGGCAATCTGCTCACCTCAGCCTCCCAAAGGCGCGGGATTACAGGCTGAGCCACCAAGGCTGGCTCTTACATTATATAATTATATTTACATTTTATATATATTTATATTTTTATAAATATATTATTTATATATTTATTTTGCTTGCTTCCTTCCTTCCTTCCTTCCTTCCTTCCCTTCCTTCCTTTCTTTCTTTCTTTCTTTCTGTTTTGTTTTGTTTTTTTAAGTTGGAATCTCACTCTGTCGCCCGGCTGGAGTGCAGTGGCATGCTCAAGGCCACCGCTGCCTTGATGTGCTGGGCTCAGGTGATCCTTCTGCCTCAGCCTTCCAAGTAGCTGGAACTGCAGGCGTGAGGCAACACGCCCAGCTAATGTTTTGATTTATTGTAGAGAGGAGGTCTTGCCAAGTTGCCCAGGCTGGTCCTGCACCCCTGGACTCAGGCATTCCTCTTGCCTCCGCCTCCCAAAGTGCTGGGATTATAGGCATGCGCTACCGCGCCCGGTTATTTATATACATAAATTTATATATAATTATATGTGTATAAATAGTTCCTATCTCTCTAGAGTTATACATGATATTTACATACATGGAGATGAGCAGTCAATATTCATGCCTATTAGAAAATGATTCGAATAATTAAGTGCATAGACTTCCCAGCATTGGCAAGAGGCATGACAAATCGTTTGGCTGCCCCTTCGCTTGCGTTGAGTAAACCGACTCAGAAGACACGAGGTCTGTGGAGGTCAAAGGCTAGTTAAGTAAGGGACGAGCCAGGACTGGCCTCCAGAGCTTTCCAGTATTCCGTTCATTGCAAAGAAAATAGTTTCCAAGTCAGGTGCAGTGGCTCATGCCTGTAATCCCAGCATTATGGGAGGTGGAAGCGAGCGGATTGCCTGAGCCCAGGGTTCGAGACCAGCCTGGGCAAATTGGCGGGACTTCGTGTCTTCAGTAAATCAAACAAATTAGCCGAGCGTGTTGGCGCGCGCCTGTGGTTCCAGCTACTTGGAAGGCTGAGGCGGAAGAATTGCCTGAGCCCAGCCGGTCGAGGCTGCGGTGGCCATAAGCTTGCCACTGCACTCTAGCCTGGGCGACAGAGGGAGACTCCAACTCAATAACTAAATACCTAAAATAATAATTTTCAACTCGAAAACGTATGCAGCGAAGCACAAGAACTGTGGAGCGGGTAATTCAATTCTGGGACGCATCCCTGCGTGTTTTGAGAGCCATTCGTCACCCTCCCGGATCGCCTTGGCTGGCGTTGGAACCCAGCCTGATTTTTGGATCCCGCCGCAGTCTGGGTCCCGGGCACCCTAGGAGACTGCAGGAGGGACAAGGAAGCCCCGTCCGCAGCCGAGACCCCACGGGAGCGGGTGAGATCCCGGCCTGGGCCGCCGGCGCGCGGCGAGTGGCGCCGACTCTGCGCCCTCTCGGGGCCTTCAGGATCCCAGCTCGCGAGGAGGGCGGCGTGGGGCTCCCGCCGTCCCCACGCTGCGGGATCCAGGCGCCGATCGCCCGGCAGGACCGCGCCCGAGTCCCCGCCGCAGTCGGGGAGCCCCGGGCGCCGCCGAGCGCAGGCTGCGGAGCGCGGCGGGCACGTGGCTCGGCCGCAGCGCTGCGCCAGGCACCGGCCTCCCGGCCCGGCACAGCCTCTGCGCTCCCGCCCGGCCCGGCCTCCAGGGAGAGGGTCCCTCCCCCTCCACTTTGCACCAGTCCGA
>NW_007249890.1:213008-219629 GCF_000164805.1 Carlito syrichta | reverse complement strand
GCGGCCCCGGCTTCTCCCACCGCGCCCCCTCCCTCCTCTCCCGCGTCGCTCCTCCGGCCCGGGCCGCGATCCCCAGGGCGACGGGGTCTCGGCCCGGGCGCCCGGGCGGGGTCGTCCGCGCTGGTCTGCGCCGCAAGCCTGGCGCCAGGTGGCGGCGACCTCACCGGGACTGACCCCCGGATGCTGCAGACTCCGGGGTGGCGTCTCTCCCGCTTCTCTGGCGGTTTTGATTGCTGGAAGGAACTCTGATGGGAAAATGCGTCCGAGCTCTCCCCCGAGCGAGCCATCCCCAATGACGAATTTCGGTGGCATCAACGAATAGTTACATTGGAAATATTATGCAAATGAGATTTACATGTAAAAGTACTAGATGTCCCGTTCTCCTGCACTCTTTTAATCCTGGCATTAAACTCTAATGGGGTTTTCAAGGACTCCGAGGACGGCTCCCCTGATTATCTCCTGGGTAGTACAGTTACTACTGCAAAAAAAAAAAAAAAAAAAAAAAAATCCCCTCCGATCTGGCTCGTGTCAGCTTTCTATTTGGAAAGGTGAGAGGGTTGATCGAATTTCGGTTGAAGGAGACAGAGTTCTGGGGGACGGAGAGCTTGGGTACCCATCCTAGGCCTGCACCCTTGGGACTGGTCCCCGCCTCGGCGGCCTCATCTGTGCAGAGAGGGAGTCCGTCTGTGTCCCCTTCAGCTCCAAAATTCTAGGCGTCTAACTTGAAGTCTCCGGAGTCAATAGAGAAAATATTTGCAATATAGACATGTAAGAATTATTTCCAATAGCTTTTGTTTCAAGAAATTCAGAATTATAAAAAGAAATGTAAAATGAGTGGGAAGGCAGATTTTACATTTCATAAGCATTTATTTTTCCTAGTTGGTAAATCTGTACATTTCAAATGTATAGTACAACATGCTTTTCAGATTCTATTAATACAAAGTGTTTGCTTTCTGTTATGTATACTATTAAGTGGTAAGTGCATTTTTCAGTAGCAGAGTTGACTTTGTAAAGGTATAAACGTCCGCATTTGCAACTGTATTTAAACTGCATTGGATTTTTTCTTTTAGGAAAGATTTCAGAAATCTCTATAGCTCTCTCTCCAGATTTTTCTAAATGAGATAGAATAGCCATACAGTAAAAGTGCACATATCTCCATTAGTCTTCATATGTGCATGTACCCACATAACCATTAAGAAATCAAGATATGGGGTAATTCCAACTACTTCCCTCCCAGACAACACCCCCCTCCCCAGGTAGTCACTTTTCTCACTTTTAATACTGTGAATTACTCTTGCCTGCTTAGAACTTGTTATAAGTCAAACCATCATTTTGTATTCTTTTGTGTCCAGCTTCTTTTACTCAACATTGTGATGATGAGATTCAACCTTGTTCTCTGTGGCAGTGATACTTTATTTTTTTTTAATTGCTAGTGCCATTCCCTGGTATGAATAGCCATTACAATTTATTTGATCTATTCTGTTGTTTCCAATTTTGTGGAATTAGGCGCAACATTGTTGTGAACATTGTTTTACACATTTTTTTGGAGTGGACATAAACACCCTTTTCCTTTAAGGTTAAACCCACAAGTGGATTTTCTGGCTCACAGGGAAAGCATATGATGAGTTTTGGGAGATATTATCAAACAGTTTTCCAAAGTGGTTGTACCAATTTGCATTCCCACAAACAGCGGAAAGCAGTCCTGGTTCCTCACATCTTTACCAACGCTTGGTATTACGGATTTTCTTGAAGAAGGAAGGATAAAGTGAGACGCTTAAAATGAAGACTTTAAAATGCTTAAGAAGCCGGGCTCAGTGGCTCAGCCTGTAATCCTGCGCCTTTGGGAGGCTGAGGTGAGTGGATTGCCTGAGCCCACGGGTTCGAAACCCGCCTGGGCAGCGAGACCTCATCTCTACAATAAATCAAAAAATCAGCTGGGCGTGGTAGCGCATGCCTGTAATTCCGGCTACTTGGAAGGCTGAGGCGGAAGGATCGCTGGAGCCCAGCAGGTCGAGGCTGCGGTGGCCAGGAGCGGCCAGTGCACTCCAGTCTGGGCAACAGAGTGAGACTCCAACTCAAAAATAAATAAATAAAATGCTTAAGAGCTTTCCATTCCTTGAATTGTAAAGCGAGTTGCCAATTTCCCTTATATTTCAAGTACTCCCTTTTATGAATAATGAGGATGCCAGACCAAGTGATCTTTAAAGCATGAGACCACTGGGCAGAGGGGAGTATTTCAGTGTTTCAAAACTACGATACTCTCCCTTCGTTAGTGTCAAAAAATGTATACCCAAATTCTTGGTGTACACATGTTGGTGGCCACCTTTTGCCCTTGTTGCTGCTTATGCTTTATTTGCCTTCTTGTGATCTGCTAGTCTGAGGGGGTAGGGGGGAATGAATCATGCAGGAGGAAAAAAATGCTAGGCAAAGCTTGGTTTGCATTTGGTGGGAGACCAGACCTGGCAACCTGATGTTCAAAGCCTCTCCAACTCTAGAAGTCTAGTTCTGCTGGGCGTGGTGGCTCACACCTATAATCCTAGCACTTTGAGAGGCCAAGGAGAGAGGATCACTTGAGGCCAGGAATTCAAAACCAGCCCAAGGAGCATGGTGAGACCTCATTTTGACACAAAGTCAAAACATTAGCCAGATGTGGTGGCATGTGCCTGTAGTCCCAGCTACTCAGGAGGCTGAGATGAAAAGATTGCCTGAGTCCAGGTGGTTGAGGCTGCGGTGAGCCGTGATCATGTCACTGCAGTCCAACCTGGGTGACAGAGAAAGACCCCTGACTCAAAAAAAAAAATCTAGTTCTAATTCCTGTCATCATGTAGGTTTAGGTTGGCTGTTCATTTCTTAAGTATTTTGCATCTATCCACTGTAAATTTTCCTCTTAGGTTTAATTGTGACCTGCTTATCTTCCATTAAAAAATGAATCTAAAGTTGGGCTCGGTGGCTCAGCCTGTAATCCCACGCTTTGGGAGGCTGAGGTGAGTAGATTGCCTGAGCCCGTGGGTTCGAGACCCGCCTGGGCAACTTGGCGAGACCTCATCTCTACAATAAATCAAAAAATCAGCTGGGCGTGGTAGCGCATGCCTGTAATTCCGGCTACTCGGAAGGCTGAGGCGGAAGGATTGCCGGAGCCCGGTGGGTCGAGGCTGCAGTGGCCAGGACTGGCCACTGCACTCCAGTCTGGGTGACAGAGTGACACTCCAACTTAAAAAAAAAAAAAATGGATCTACTTTTTATAACTAAAAAGGAGGTACTTCTAGTAACTTTCAGCTTGGTTATCAGTAGAGATTTTGTTGTTGAATTCTCCAATTAGGTATTTCAGATGTTAAATATGAGGAGGAAGACTTATTTATATTCCCAGGGAAGACTTCAGAAAAGAAAAATGAAGAGAAAGCATGCTTGAGAAAGTCAAAAAAAATTTTTTTCTGTATTTAACACACTTTATTGAATATATATATATCTGTGCTGGGCACAGGGATACAAAGAGGAAAGAGATGGAAGTGGAGAACTTATGTATAAATAATCAATTCTATTTTGTTTAAGAAATGTATGGTTCCATGAACAAGGTGTTAATTAAAAAAAAAAGAAAGAAAGAAACGCATGGTCATTGCCTTTCCCAGGTAAAGCATTTCAGCACAAAGCTTGAACTTCCCAACACAGTTATTATGATCACTACATATCTATAGATTAAAAACATCATGCTTCAACAAAGGAAGCTTCAACCAGGTCACAACCGTAATCCCAGAGCTTTTGCCCTCTAAAACTAATTAAATCTGGATATAGGATACTGTATTTTATGTTGATGGGAAAGAAAATGTTTTCCATTTAGAGCAAAAGGAATGAACTCTCCCAGAGTTCAATATGACCATCTTTTAGGTGTCGGGTGGGACACTTTTCTAAACGGTTCTTAAAACAAATTTGTTGACTACATTTGACTACCAGAGAGTATCCCTACTCGCTTGAGAACCCCTTAGGATGGCTCGGCTTCAGTGACGTTGTCACATTCAGAAAGCAGTGTGGTGGGCACCCCTGTCATTCAGTGCTCGAGATTACAATCTTGCTTCAAGTACCCACCAGACATTGCTTTCATCTCTGGGTAAGGATTTTGATTGGACACAAAGCAGATCATCTCAAGAGGATTGTATTTTGTCGTTTTTTCTTGACTTTAAAAAGGACCTCACAGCTACTAGGAATGAGAATTTGGGGAGGGGAAACTGAGGCTGAGGATGGATACTGTGTTACAGTCTGCTTAGCTTGGTCTTGCTGCTGTGCTGTGACCTTCATTCGCTCTGAAATAGCAAACTTGTGAGCTTCCTGGAAGGTGGTGTGTCTGAGTAGAGTTTTTTGGTTTTCATCGGGTGATTTTGCAATCTGGAGTCTGTTTTTAATGACTTCCCGAAAAGCTTCAGCCGCTTCTCAGGTAGTCATAGTTATGTGGTCAAAGTATTTACTGTTTTTTGGGATTCGATAAGCTTTACACTGAAGTGATTTAGTTACTTTTAATTCACACTTTTCTGTGGCTATATCATTAGGGGTCCTGAAATAGTGAAAGCATTTGTAGAAGTTCCTGATGGTCGTTAATTTGACTCATGCAATTCTGTTCCATGGGTACCAACCTATGTGAAGGAAATATAAAAATAATATAAAGCACACACAGTGTTCTTTTGCGGCTAGAAATATTGCATAAGATCCCAAAAGAGGAACTATTGTGTGTGTGTATTTTTTTTTAAGGCTAAACAGTAAAATACGTTTTTACTGCTGTCATGAGGTCAATTGGTAGCCAAGAATTCTCTGTGGAATTATTTCTAGTGTACACGAAGACAGGCGTTGGTGTGTAAGATAGTTATAGGATAATGTATGCAAGTCACAGCATTTAGTCTTCAAGTACTTTGCTATTTGAGTTACGATTCTCCTAATGTTAGCTATTCAGTTCTTGGAGGGCATGCAGATAAATATATTAGAATTAGTAACACAGGGAACATGTGCTCTTTACTCTGGCAGACAGTTTCTCTGCATTTGTGGTCCTCATTTGTAAAAAGGAGATACCCAGTGTCTTCCTCAGAGAATACCTATAAAGCCCAGCTGCATGTTGATAGAGATGCCTTGAAGAAAGGAATGTGTAAAATCAGAAGAAATTGAATTGGAGTCTTACTCTGTCACCCAGGCTAGAATGCAGTGGCACAATCACAGCTCAGCCCAGCCTCGAAGTCCTGGGCTCAGGCAATCCTTCCACCTCAGCCTCCCAAGTTGCTGAGACTACAGGCGCACATCACCACGTCCAGATAATTTTTTTTATTTTTTGTAGAGACAAGGTCTCACTGTGTTGCCAGGCTGGTCTCAAACTCCTTGGCTCAAACAATCCTCCTATCCTGGCTTCCCGAATTGCTGGGATTACAGGTATGAGCCACCACGCCCGGCCCAGGAACTATGTTAACTGCTGCACAATACTGTTCCCGCCATCAAATAGCTCACAGTCTAATGATGGAGGTGTCAGTGGGAAAAGGCCAGTCACATAGAAGGAAAATGTCAGTGCAATTTTAGAAAGATGCACAGAGGTTGAGCCTCTAACTCAGATGGAGAAAATAAGGCGAATCTTCCAAGAGGCGGCGATGCCAGAGCCATGACTGGAAGATAAGTAAGACGGATAGAGAAGTCAAAGGGTAAGGATATTCCAGGCTAATAGGACAGCAAAGAAAAAGGTGCAGAAGTGACAAACATAGAGCAGATGCAAGCTGTCATTCCACTCCTGGCTGCTGGGACACAATATTTAAGGTCCCCAGGACTATCGTTTATAAAGTTGCAACTCGCTAGACGTGGTGGCTCAAGCCTGTAATCCCAGCACTTTGGGAGGCCGAGGTGAGAGAATTGTCTAAGTTTTGGGGTTCGAGACCAGCCGGGCAACTTGGCGAGATCACATCTCTACAATAACTCAAAAAATTAGCCTGACATGGTAGTGCACGCCTGTGGTTCCGGCTACTTGGAAGGCTGAGACAGAAGGATTGCCAGAGCCCAGCAGGTTGAGGCTGTGGTGGCTGTGAGTGTGCCACTGTACTCCAGCCTGGGTGACACAGTAAGACTCTGACGTAAATAAATAAATAAATAAATAAACAAACAAATAAATAAATATAGAGTTGCAACTCAGCAGATGGTTTCCAGACTGTTCAGTGGATAACTTTTAAAGAAATGTTGAAGTAGGCTGAGCATAATGTGTTGCCCAGGCTGGAGTGCAGAGACCCAATCATGGCTCACTGCAGCCTTGATCTCCTGGACTCAGACGACCCTTCCGTCTTAGCCTCCTGAGTAGCTGAGTAGCTGGGACTATAGGTGTACCCCACCACACCTGGCTAATTTTTGTTGTTGTTGTTCTCAAACTCCTGGACTCAAGCAGTCCTCCCGCCTTGGCCTCCCAGAGTGCTGGGATTGTAGGCATGAGCCATTGGGCCTGGCCCAGCCTTTTTGAGATACAATTCTATGAGTTTAACTCAAATGCCGTCATGTAACTAATACCACTATCAAGATATAAAACGTTTACTCTCTTTTTTTTTTTTTTGAGTAGTAGTCTCACTCTGTCGCCCAGACTGGAGTGCAGTGGCCGCTCCCGGCCACCGCAGCCTC
>NW_007249890.1:170420-212988 GCF_000164805.1 Carlito syrichta | reverse complement strand
AGAGATGAGGTCTCGCCAAGTGGCCCAGGTGGGTCTCGAACCCGTGGGCTCAGGCAATCTACTCACCTCAGCCTCCCAAGGCGTGGGATTTCAGGTTGAGCCACCGAGCCTGGCTAGAACATTTACTTTCTCTGCATAAGTCCCCTTACGACCAATCCCCAGCCCCAGGCCCTCACAACCAGTGATCTCTTTTACGATCTCCTTTCTGTTTTTATTGTTTTTCCTTTTCTAGAATAGCATATAAATGGAATTTTGCAGTAGGTAGACTTTGAGTCTGTTTATTTTACATAGCACAATTATCTGAGATTTTCCAGGTTCTTAGGTATATCAGTAATTTTTCCCTTCCTATCGCTGAGTAGTATTCCATTGTACGGATACACCACAGTTTGTTTACTCACAAACCAGCTGACTGGTCATCTGTTTGCTTTATTTCTGGCCATTATGAATAAAACAGCTATAAGTATTCGAATACAGGTTTTTGTGTGAGGATAGGTTTTCATTTCTTTTGTGTAAATGCCGAGGAGTGGTGTTGTATTGCTGGATTGTCTGCTAAATGCATGTTTAACTTTATGAGAAACGGTCACACTGTTTTTCAAAACGATTGTGCCATTTTTTGTGTGCCCCAACAATGAACGAGAGTTGCTCGACTTCATCGTCAACATGTGGTATTGTCAGTCTTTTGGGTTTGTTTATTAACCATTCTAATAGAGGTCTAGCAGTGTGTTATTGTGTTTTTCGTTTTTTGTTTTTGTTTTTGTTTTAGTTGGATCTCACTCTGTCGCCCAGGCTGGAGTGCAGTGGCACATTTATGGCCACTGCAGCCTCGACCTGCTGGGCTCCGGCGATCCTTCCACCTCAGCCTTCCAAGTAGTGGGAACTACAGATGCACGCCACCACACCTGGCTAATTTTTTGATTTATTGTGGAGATGAGGTCTCGCCAAGTTGCCCAGGTTGGTCTCAAACCCCTGAGCTCAGGCAATCCTCCCAAAGTGCTGGGTTTATAGGCGTGAGCCATTGCACCCAGCCTATTGTGGTTTTAATGTGCATTTCCCTAATGATTAATGATGTTAAGCATCTTTTGGCATGCTTAATTGTCATCCTATGTTTTGTTTGGTGCAGTGTTTCCTAAAATCTTTTGTCCATGTTTTTATTGGATTGTTTGTATTCTTATTATAGGGTCATAAGTGTTCTTCAAAATTATGGATACAAATTCTTTATTATCAGATACTTTGTTTTGAAAATATTTTCTTCTGTCTGTGGCTTGTCTTTTCACTTTGTAAGAATGTTTTCTGAAAAGCAAAAGTTATTAATTTTGATAGAGCTCACTACTGTCAAAAAAATTAACCCTAAGCTAAACACTGTTCTGGTCTCAACTAAACAAGCTTAAAAGCAAGTTCTGAACGGAGCACGTATTTTTAATAAATTTAATTGCATGCCAGAAAAAACTTCAAGACTACTTATTAGAATACAAAAATATCTGGCACCAGATAAAATTCACACTGTCTGGCACTCACTTGTAAAATATTAGACAAGCAAAGAAAAATAAAAATTCAACTCATAATCAGGAGAAAAACCAGTCATCTAAAGTGGACCCAGAAATGACATAGCATGTAGAATTGATAGGTCACCATGGCTCACACCTGTAATCCCAGCACTTTGAGAGGTGGAGGCCAGAGGATTGCCTGAGCCCAAGGGTTCGAGACTAGTCTGGGCAATTTGGCGAGACTTCATCTCTACAATAAAATCACAAAATTAGCTGGTGTGGGGACACACACTTGTGGTTCCAGCTATTTGGAAGACTGAGGTGGAAGGATCGCCTGAGCCTCAACTGTGCCACTGCATTCCAGCCTGGATGACAGTGAGACTTCCACCAAAAAAAAAAAGTAAAACAATATTCCATATATTTCTTTTTTTTTTTTTGAGTTGGAGTTTCACTCTGTTGCCCAGACTGGAGTGCAGTGGCCACTCCCGGCCACCACAGCCTCGACCCACTGGGCTCCAGTGATACTTCCACTTCAGCCTTCCAAGTAGCCGGAATTACAGGCGTGCGCTACCACGCCCGGCTGCTTTTTGATGTATTGTAGAGATGAGGTCTCGCCAAGTTGCCCAGGTGGGTCTCGAACTCACGGGCTCAGGCAATCCACTCACCTCAGCCTCCCAAAGGCTCAGAATTACAGGCTGAGCCACTGAGCCCGGCTTCCATATATTTCTGAATGAAGAAAGATTATACCTGTTCAGCAGAGACATAGTAGATATAAAAAGTTAGCCAAATTGAACTTGTAGAGATGAAAATCCAATTATACTGGTTAGGGTGAGTAGCAGATTAAACAAAGAAGAAAAGGTTAATGAACTTGGAAGTACAGCAATAGGAGCCATCAAAAATGAACAGAGAAAAAAGACTAAATGAAAGGAACAGAGAATCAGTGAGCTGTAGAACCTCAGGTGATCAAATATACAGGTAATTGGAGTCCCCAAAGGAGAGAATGGAGGAAAAGGAGGAGAAAACAAATATTTAAAGAAATAATGGAGAAAAATGTTCCAAATCTGATAAAAATGATAAACCCAGAGGTCCCAGAATCCCAGTGAAACCCAAGCACATGACTCATAAAGAAAACTACTCAAGGCCCATTATAATCAAATTGGCTAAAGTCAGTGATTACAAGAAAATCTTAAAAGCATCCAGAGAAAAAAGATACATTCATTTAGCAGACTTCTTACGTCAAAAGATAGTGAGACATTTTTAAAGAGGCCAAGGCGGGAGGATTGCTCGAGCCCAAGAGTTCAAGGCAGCAGTGAGATAGGATTTTTCCACTGCACTCCAGCCTGGGTAACAGATGGAGACCTAATCTCTAATCCCCCTCCCCCACCAAAAGAAAAAAAAAAACTGGACATGGTGGTTCATACCTGTAGTCAAGGATTGCTTGAGTCCAATAGGATGAGGCCGCTGTCAAGCATGGTTGTGGCACTGTATTCTAGAATGGGCAACAAAGTGAGATCTGTTCTCTAAAAAATATAAATAAATAAAATAAAATAATGAGAAAGCTAGCCAGGAGTGGTCATGTACCTGTACTAGCTATTCAGGAGGCTGAGGTAAGAGGACTGATTGAGTCCAGAAGTTCGATCGAGTCTGCAATGAGCTATGATCATGCCACTGTACTCCAGCCTGGGCAACAGAACAAGACCTCATCTCTGAAAACAAAACAAAACAAAATAGAAACAAAACCTGAAGGAAAAAAATAACATGAATGTAGAATTTTACAGCCAAAGAAAATGATCTTTCAAAAATGAAGAGGAAACAAATACTTTTTCAGATGTACAAAAACTTTAAAAATGATCACTACCAGACTGGCACAGTTAGGATATGTTAAAGAAAGTTCCTCAGGCAGAGGGGAAATAATGCAAGATGAAAATCTGGGTTTATACAAAAGAATGCAAAATACAGGAAATGGCAACAATTTGAGTAAATATAGACCTTTTTCCCTGACTGTTTAAATCCCTTTAAAAGTTAATGAGCTGGCCGGACACTGTGGCTCAGTCTGTAATCCCAGCACTTTGGGAGGCCGAGGGGAGTGGATTGCCTGAGCCCGCAGGTTTGAGACCAGCCCAGGCAACTTGGCGAGACCTCGTCTCTACAATAAATAGAAAACTAGCCAGGCATGGTAGTACGCGCCTGCAGTTCCAGCTACTTGGAAGGCTGAGGCGGAAGGATTGCCAGAACCCAACAGGTCGACGCTGGGGTGGCCATGAGTGTGCCACTGTACTCCAGTCTGGGCGACAGAGTGAGACTGCAACTCAAAAAAAAAAAAGTCAATGAGCTGTTTAAGACAAGAATAATAATAATATGAATCATGTGCAATTAATAACATGTAAAAGTACAACATGAATCAACTATAGTACAATGTCTTAAAGGGATGGAATAGAAATATGCTATGGTAAGATTCTAATATTGCTTTTTTTTTTTTTTTGAGTTGGAGTCTCACTCTGTCGGCCAGGCTGGAGTGCAGTGGCACACTCATGACGACTCCAGCATCAGCCTGCTGGGCTCAGGCAATCCTTTTGCCTCAGCCTTCCAAGTAGCCAGAACTATAGGCGCATGCTACCATGCCCGGCTAATTATTTATTTATTGTAGAGACGAGGTCTCACCAAGTTGCCTGGATTGGTCTCGAACCCACGGGCGCAGGCAATCCTCTAACCTTGGTTTCCCCAAGTGCTGAGATTACAGGCTGAGCCACCGAGCCCGGCCTGATATTGCACGTTCTAATATTGCACATGAAGTAGTTGAACATCACTTAAAGGTAGACTGTGTTCAGGTAAGGATACGATAAAACGTAAAGTAGGTTTTGTGGGGTCGGCCGGGCCGTGGGAGCCGAACCACAGCATTCGCCGGGCGGCCGGCCTCCCACACCCGCAGATCCCCCGGCCGCGCCATGTCGGTGAACATGGAAGAGCTGCAGCACCAGGTCGTGATCAGCCAGTTCGTTCTGGCCGCGGGCTGCGCGGCCGACCAGGCGGAGCAGCTGCTACCGGCGGCCCACTGGCAGTTCGAGACCGCCCTGAGCACGTTTTTCCAAGAAACCAACATTCCCAACAGTCAACCCCCCATGATGTGCACTCCCAGCAACAACCCTATGAAGGCCGTGGCCTGCTTCCCCCTGCAAACTTCAGCCCCTTCTGGGCCTCGTCCCCCCCAAGTCACCAGGCGCCCTGGATCCCGCCCTCCTCCCCCACCACCTTCCACCGCCTCCACCACCCACAGCCCATGTTTTTGGGTCCTTCAGGAGTTTCTCTTCAGGCAAGTTTTTCTCTTTTTAATATATAACTATAATATATACGAGTATATAAATATAACTAGTGTATGCAAGAATGGGGCTGGCACGGCTTCCTCTGCCCCAGTCTTGAGGGGCAGGGGTGTGCTTCAAAACCAGATGGGACGTCCTTGCAGGCAAGAGGTGACTGTCAGCGGCCTCCTTCCTGTCCCAGCTTCTGGAACCGGGAAGAGGACCGCAACTGCTGTAGTCCTGGGAGCAGCTGAATAGCAGCTGCGCGAGGAGTTCTACAAGGACCCCGAGGCCCTCTTGGCATCCCTAGGCTCCTCTCATCTCCTCTTCCCCACCCCTGATCGCCAGTTGTGGCCCCCAGAGCTCTTGTCACCCTGCCTGTCGTCGCCGGTCTCCGGCTCGGTTGTGCAGGACTGGCATGGCGACTGAAGAGGTGCCTTGAGTCAAAGACTGGGTTCTGCCTGGCAGGGAGCTGACTGTCTCTCGGGCACCCTCCCTCTCCCACCGGACGGAGTGGAGAGCCTGCCTTTGGGTTTGGATCCCAAATCCAGAGTCCCATCTCACCAGAGCGAAATTTTAATGTAAAAACTTAAAAAGAGACTTTTCTAAAAAAAAAAAAGCAAAGCAAATACTAAAATAACAAAGCAAGGCAATGTAGCTAATAAGCCAATTAAGGAAATGAGCAGAATCATTTCTAAAAAGCTCAGTTATTCCCAAAGGAGGTAGAAAAAGAGAAGACGAGAATAAAAAACAGATGGGAGGAATAGACAACAAAGAAGATAGTAGATCTAAACCTAATTGTGTCAATAGCGTTATTCAATTTAAATATCACAATGAAAAGGCAGAAGTTGTCAGATTTGGCTATTAAAAAAAAAAACAAGACCCAACTATATGCCACATATACATGAAACCAATCTTGGGTATGAAGACACAAATAGATTAAAAGTAAATAGATGGGAAAAAATATATCCTATGCAGGCCATGCGCAGTGGCTCATGTCTGTAATCCCAGCACTTTGGGAGGTCAAGGCAAGAGGATTGCTTTAGCCCAGGAGTTTAAGACCAGCCTGAGCAACATGGCGAGACCTTGTCTCTACAATAAGTCAAAAAATTAATCAGGCACAGTGGTGCACACCTATAGTCCTAGCTGCTTGGGAGGTTGAAGTGGGAGGACCGCTTGAGCTCAGGAGTTTGAGGTACAGTGAGCTGGGATTGTGCCACTGCACTCCAGCCTGGGTAACAGAGTGAGACTGTTGATATATATATATATATATTTCTCCAAATATTGGGAAACTAAGTAACACATTTATTTTATTTTATTTCTTTGAGTCGGAGTCTTACTCTGTCGCCCAGACTGGAGTGCAGTGGTATGTTTGTGGCCACTGCAGCCTCTGCCTGCTAGTCTCAGGAGATCCTTCCACCTCAGCCTTCCAAGTAGCTGGAACTACAGGTGTGTACCACTACACCCAGCTTGATTTTTTGATTTATCATAGAGACGAGCAAGGTCTCACCAAGTTGTTGAGGCTGGTCTCAAATTTCTGGGCTCAGGCAATCCTCTCGACTCAGCCTCCTAAAGTGCTGGGATTGTAGGTATGCGTCACCACGCCTGGCTTAAATAATATATTTTAAATTAACCCCGGGTCAAAGGAAAAAAAGATGAATTTAAATATATTTGACTAAATGAAAATGCAATACACCAGAATTTGTGGGGTGCTACTAAAGCAATATAATATTAAATTTTAATTATTTATTAGATATTACATAATTGTTTAATTATTAATTTTAGAAGTAAGTTATACTGCTGCAAGCTATATTAGCAAATAATAAAGATCTCAAATCAATGGGATATAATTCAGCTATATGAAACAGGAGAAAAAAAGCAAATTCAACCCCATGTAAGTTGGGTGTGGTGGGGCTTGCCCACCTGATGTCCAAGTGACTCGTGAGACTGAGGTGGGAGAATCATTTGAGCCCAGGAGTTCAGGTTTAGATAGGGCAACAAAGTGAGACCTTGTTTCTGGAAAAACAAAACACAAAACACTATATAAGCAAATGAGAGGAAATATAGTAATAAGGATCAGAGTGAAAATCGATGAGAAAGAAAAAAAACAGAGAAAACCAAATGCAACCAAAAACAATAAACATGATGACTCAGTCTGCCATCCCAGCTTTTTGGGAGGCTGAGGTGAGTGGATTGCCTGAGCCCATGGGTTCGAGACCAGCCCAGGCAAGTTGGCGAGACCTCGTCTCTACAATAAGTAAAAAATTAGCTGGGCATGGTAGCCTGTGTCTATAGTTCTGGCTACTTGGAAGACTGAGGTACAAGGATCGCTTAGAGCCCCACTGGGCATGGTAGCATGTGTCTGTAGCTCTGGCTACTTGGAAGGTTAGGGTGGAAGGATCGCCGGAGCCCAGCAGATCAAGGCTGTGGTGGCCATGAGCATGCCACTGCACTCCAGTCTGGGCAAAAGAGTGACTCCAACTCAAAAAATAAAAAATAATGAAATAAATAAATAAAATGCTAATTTGAAAACATCATTAACAACTTTATGCTGATACTTTGACAACTTTGATTAAATATATATACATATTTTGGTCTTATTCTGTCACACAGGATGGAGTGCAGTGGTGCAATTATAGCTCACTTGTAATCTTAACCTTCTGGGCTCAAGCAATCCTCCTGCTTCAGCCTCCCAAGTAGCTGGGACTACAGGCGTGAGCCACCATAGCCAGCCAATTCAATAGAATAATTTTTTGAAAGACTCATACTACCAAAGCTCATTTAAGTAAAATTGATAACCTAAATAATGTTATAATAAAGAAATTCAACTTGTAGTTAAAAATATTCCCACAGTGAAAACTACTGGAACAGATGGCTTCACTGGGGAATCCACTAAATATTTGAAGAAGTCATAAAACCAATTCTACACAAACTCTTCCAGAAAATTGAAGACAAGGTAACATTCTTCAACTCATTCTATGAAGCCAGCTTTAGTTGAATACTGATACCAGACACAGATTAAAAGAAAACTATAGATCAATAACTTCTGTGAATGTAAATGCAAAAATTCTTAGTCATATTTTAACAAATTGAATTCAATGATGTATTTAATAAAAGGCTAATACAATATGTCCAACTGGTGTCTATTTCAGGAATGCAAGGTTGGTTAACATTTGAAAATCAATCACCAGGCTGGGCACAGTAGTTCATGCCTGTAATCCCAGCACTTTTGGAGACAGAGGTGAGAGGATTGCCTGAGCTCAGAGTTTCGAGACCAGCCTTGTCAACTTGGCAAGACCTTGTCTCTACAATTAATTTTTAAAAATAGCCGGGTGTGGTGGGGTGCACCTGTGGTTCCAGCTACTTGGAAGGCTGAGGCGGAAGGATCACCTGAGCCCACCATGTTGAGGCTGTGATGGCCGAGAGCATGCCACTGTATTCCAGCCTGGGTGATAGAGTGAGACTCCTACTAAAAAAATAAAATAAAATAAAATAAGAAAAGAAAATCAATTACCATATTCATAGACTAAAAATAAGTACCACTAAAAAAAGATAGAACAAAAACAAATCTATATGATCATCTCAATAGTTAGAAAAAATTTGACAAAATTCAACATCCATTACTTATAAAACCTCTTAGCAAACTAGGAATTAAAGTGATCTTCCTGTGGTCAGTGACAGAAAAAGTAAAAAAAAAAATGGTGACATGGTGGCTCACTTCTATAATCTCAATTATTTGGGAGGCCAAGATGGGAGGATTGCTTGAAGCCATAAGATGGAGATCATCCTGGGCAAGATAGCAAGAGCTCATCGCTACAAACAAATAAAGAAATAAAAATTAACCCAGGTGTGGTGGCACACACAAGTAGTCCTAGCTTCTCAGGAGGCTAAGGCTGGAGGATGGCGTGAGTCCAGGAGTTCAAGGTTACAGTGAGCTATGATCATGCCACTGCACTCCAGCCTGGGTGACAGAGCAAGACCCTCTCTCTAAAAATAAACACAATCAATCTTTAAAATTAAATTTTTTTTAAAAAAATCACTGATTCTCCTCAAACTATTGAAGGGTACCTATGAGAAACCCAATAGCTAACATCATACTTAATGATAAAAGAGTAAAGAAAAAAGATCAGGAACAAGGCAAGGATGTCCATTGTCACAACTATTATTTAACAACGTCCTGGGGATTCTAGTTAACATGTTAATCCAAGAAAAAGAAGTGAAAGTCATCCAAATCAGAAAGGAAGATGTAACATTGTCTCTATTTGCTGACAGCATGATATTCTATGTAGAAAATTCTTTTTTTTTTTTTTTTTTGAGTTAGAGTCTCACTCGGTCGCCCAGACTGGAATGCAGTGGTCGCTCCCGGCCACCGCAGCCTCGACTTTCTGGTCTCCAGTGAGCCTTCTGCCTCAGTCTTCCGAGTAGCCGGAATTACAGGCATGCGCTACCACGCCCGGCTGATTTTTTGGTTTATTGTAGAGATGAGATCTCACTGCCCAGGTGGGTCTCGAATCCACGGGCTCAGGCAATCCACTCACCTCAGCTTCCCAAAGGCGCGGGATTACAGGCTGAGCCACCAAGACCGGCTGGTAGAAAATTCTTTAGGACCTATAAAAATTTGACTCCAGATGGACACTGGAGACTCAGAAGGGGAGGGATCAAAAATCACCTATCAGATACAATGTGCACAGGTGAGAGTAGTGGGTACACTTAAAGCCCAGACCAAAACTATTAGCACCCTCCTAAACTACAGAAATTAAACAATCAAAAAATATATATAAAAATTTAAAAATTGACTACAACTAATAATGAGTTCCATAAGTTTTCAGGATGTAATATCAATGTGAAAAAAATCAACTGTCTTTCCATAGCCTAACAACTAACGATCAGAAATTGAAGGGAAAATATCAAAATAGCATTAAAAATATGAAACAGGGATAAAGGCGAGCAAGATTCACACTGAAAACTATGAAACATTGCTAAGAGAAAATTAAATAAGACCTAAGTTAAAGGAATGATATACCATATTTATGTATTAGAAAAGTCACTATTGATAAAATGTCAGTTTTACCCTAATTGATCTAGTGAGTCAGCAGAATCCCTGTTAAAATTCTGGTAGATTCTTTTTGCCGAAATTGACAAGACGATTCTAACATTCATATAGAAATTCAAGAGAACTAGAACACCCAAAGCAACTTTGAAAAAAAAGAACAAAGTTGGAAAATTCATAATACTTGATATCAAGGCTTACTATAAAGCAACAGTAATCAAGACAATGTGCAATTGGCATTAAGATAGACAAAAAAATTAATGGAACAGCGTAGCAATTCCAGAAACGGACCAGAAATATATGGTCAGTTTTTTTCTGACAAAGGTAAAAGGTAATTCGGTGGAGAAATCATGGTCTTTCAACAAATAGTACTGGAACAATTGGATATTCATATGCAAATGTACTTATATGCAAAACTTTGATTCCTAAGTCATACCATATGAAAAGTTAACTCAAAATGGATCATAGACTAAACTGTAAATGCAAAACTAAATGTAAAACCTAAAACTAACTTCCAGGAGAAAATCTTTCTGACTTTAGACTGGTTGAAGACTTTTTTTATATACAAATCCAAAAGCATGATGTATAAAAGAAAAATTGATAAATTGGATATCTTCAAGATTAAACATTTCTGGTCTTCAAAAAAAAAGTTTCAAGCCACAGACTGCCAGAAAATATTTGTTAATTACATATCTGAAAAGACTTGTATTCAGAATACATACATTTTAAAAACTCTCAATAATAAAGGGTGCAAAAGTTTCACTTAGGAGGAATAAGTTCTGGAGATCTATTGTACAGTATGGTGACTATAATTAATAATAATGCTGGCCAGGAATGGTGGCTCATACCTGTAATTCCAACACTTTGGGAGGTAGAGGTGAGAGATTGCCTGAACCTGCAAGTTCGAGACCAGCCTGGGCAACTTGATGAGACCTCATCTCTAAAATAAATCAAAAAATTAGCCAGATGTGGTGGCACGTTCCTGTAGTTCCAGCTACTTGAAAGGCTGAGGTGTAAGGATCATCTGAGCCCAGCAGGTGGGGTCTGTGGTAGCTGTGAGTGTGCCACTACACTCCAGCCTGGGTGACAGAGTAAGACTTTGAATCAAATAATAATAATAGCAATAATAATAATAATGAGTTGTTGATATAGTTTTTTTCCTCCAAATCTCATGGTCAATTTTGATCCCCAGTGTTGGAAGTGGGGCCTAGTAGGAGGTCTTTGGGTCATGGGGTAGATCCCTAATGCACTGCTTGGTGCCATCCTCTTAGAAATGAGTTCTTACTCTATGACGTCCCACAAGCTCCGATTGTTTGTATATATATATAAAGAGCCTGGCACCTCCATCCTTTCTTTTCCTTTCTCTCTTGTCATGTGATGCCTGCTGTCATGAGTGGAAGCTTCCTGAGACCTCACCAGAAGCAGATGCCGGCACCATGCATCTTGTACAGTCTGCAGAACCATGAGCCACATAAACCTCTGTTCTATGTAAATTACTAGCCTCAGGTATTTCCTTCATAGCAGTGCAAAACGGACTAAGACTGAAAAGTGGTACCAGGAGTTGGGTGAGGGCCATTAGAGTGGGAGAGGCCAAATGGATTCTGTTAGAATGGTCTCTCTTTAAAGAGGAAAACAGTAAGTCAGAAATGATCTCACATACTGGGAGGGATTGTAGAGATGAGAGCCGTCACCAAGGACTTGACAAATGCAGAGATGGTGATTCCCACCCCATCCTCATTCAGCTCTCCTATTTGGCCTCTGCAGAAGACAAAAAAGACCTTGCAGAAGGACAGCAGACTATTGTAAGCTTAACCAAGTGGTAAGTCCAGTTGTTGCAGCTGTTGTGCCAGGGGTGTGTGTGTGTGTGTGTGTGTTTTGAGTCAGGGTCTCACTCTGTCACACAGGCTGGAGTGCAGTGGTACAATCATGGCTCACCACAGTCTTGACTTCTTGGACTCAAGCAAGCTTCCTCCTTTAGCCTCCCAGGTAGCTGAGACTACAGGTACACACCACCACCTTATAGAGATGAGGTCTTGCTATGTTGCCAAGGCTGGGGTTGAACTCCCGGGCTCAAGCAATTTTCTTGCCTTGGCTTTGCAAAGTACTGAGATTACAGGCATGAGCCACCATATCTGGCCACCAGATGTGGTTTCATTGCTTATGCAAATTAACACATCTCCTGGTGACTGGTGTGTAGCTATTGATGTGGCAAATGCCTTTTCCTCCATTCCTGTTCATAAGGCCCACCCAAAACTGCTCACTTTCAGCTGGCAGGGCCAGAAACGTACCTTCACTGTTTTACCTCAGGGTTGTGTTAACTCTCCAGCCCTATGTCATAGTCTAGTTTGCAGGGATTTTGATTGCTTTTTGCTTCCCCAAGATATCACACGAGCTCATTACACTGATGACGTTATGCTGATTGGACCTAGTGAGTGAGAGGTAACAGCTACTCTTATTGGTAAGATGTTTGTATATCAGAGGATGGGAAATAAATCCCACTAAAGTGTAGGGGCCTTCTATCTCCGTGAGACTTCTAGAGGTCTAGAGGTGTAGGGCCTGTCGAGATATCCTCTTCTTTTTTTGAGGCAGGGTCTCACTCTGTCACCCAGGCTGGAGGGCTGTGGCATGCTCATGGCTTACTGCAGTCTCGACTTCCTGGGCTCTAGTGATCCTCCTGTCTCAGCCTCCCAAGTAGCTGGGACTACAGGCACACACCATCACCATGCCCAGCTAATTTTTTGTAGAGACGAGGTCTCGCTATGTTGAACTGATGTTGAACTCCAGGGCTCAAGAAATCCTCCTACCTCAGACTCCCAAAGTGCTGGGATTACAGGTGTGGGCCATTTCTCCTGGCCTAAGAGTTTTGAAAAAGATGAAGAAAGCTGAACTATAACTGGAGGCTGAGAAAGCTGAGAAGAAGCCTGCTTCTCTCTGCAGGACCCCAAAAGTGTGTGAACGGCAGGCTCCATCCCCAGAGCACAAATAGCAGGTAAGAGAGATAAGACTTCTTCTGGAGAATCTGACCAGTCTGTGAGAGAAGATCTAGAAAAACTTACAGTGGAGACTGTGCACCAGGCCACACCATGTGTACAGAGCTTGAGACGGACACTTCAGTGCTTCATTCTTCTCTGTGAGCAGGTTGTCAGTCATTTGGGAAAAACATCCAAGGAACAGGGGAACAGAAAGTGAAGGGGAGAGAAAGAATGAAGAATTAAAGAAAAACAAAGCTTCAGACAGAAGGATATGAATTTCTAGATTGAACAGGTCCACCGAGTACCCAGCACCATGGACGAAGATAGACTCTCAACAAGGCACATACTTTAAAAAATTTTAGTGCACTGGTTACAAAGAAAAGGTTCTACAAGCATCCGTAAAGAAAAAAGAATGACTTGTATACAAATAATTGGTTCCTTAGTTGAACTAGCCTCATTTCAAAAACGTAATAGCCTTCTGCCCAAAAGGACGGAGGTTGTTACATAAAAAAGGCACCTGCACTGACATGTTCATTGCAGTACAATTTACAGTTGCAAAGATGTGGGACCAACCTGAATGCTCACTGACTGATCAGTGGAAAATGGAAATATGGTATATGTATGTTATGGAATACTACGGAACCTTCAGAAAGAAATACTGTCTTTTGCAGCAACTTGGATGGAACTGGAGACCATCATCCAAAGTGAACTAACGCAGGAACAGAAAGCCAAACACCGCATGTTCTCACTTATAAGTGGAAGCTAAACTAGGGGTCTGCAAAGGCAGAAAGATGGTATCATGGACACGGGCGATTCAGAAGGGGAAGGAGTGGAGGGACAGAAAATCACATGCTGGGTAACGTGTGCACAGGTGCAGGTGGTGGGTACACTTAAAGCCCAGACTTCTTCACCATCATCCAATGCAACCATGTAACCAAAAACTATTTGTACCCCCAAAGCTATTGAAATAAAGAAAAAAAAAAAAGCTTAATTGTCACATGGAAGCTGGGCTCGGTGGCTCAGCCTGTAATCCCGCGCCTTTAGGAGGCTGAGGTGAGTGGATTGCCTGAGCCCGCGGGTTCGAGACCCGCCTGGGCAGCGAGACCTCATCTCTACAATAAATCAAAAATTAGCTGGGCATGGTAGCGTACACCTGTAGTTCCAGCTGCTTGGAAGGCTGAGGTGGAAGGATCGCCGGAGCCCGGCACGTCGAGGCTGCTGCACTCCAGTCTGGGCGACAGAGTGAGACTCCAACTCAAAAAAAAAAAAAAATAGTCACATGTAGCTAGTGACTGCCATAATGAAAACAGATGTTAAATATATTCATCACTACAGGTGTTTTTATTGGACAGCCCTGCTCCAAGTATCTCTGCTCTTGGTTTCAAGTAGACCTGTCTTTCATGAAATTGAATTTCCTGCAGACTTTCATGTTGGCCAATTTTCCCTGGTTCCATTTTGTTTTGTTGTACGATAAATCCATATTTCATTTTTAAGGTATGTGTGTATGACCTTCATCCTTTTTCTGTTGTTTTACAGTTGTTTTTTCAGCAGCGATGTTTGGGACTATTACAAACCAGGATCTGCCTATGATCAAATGTGTTTTAATCAATCATAAGAACAATGCTTCCTCAGCAGGGAAACCATCATTCTATTTGAAGGTAAAGTAACATTCAACTTGTACCGTTAGCTACTTTTCTCTAGAGATCATACTTTGTAAGCTATTGAAATCTACCATGGCTAAATGGGCTTCCTTTTATATATTTAAGTGTATCATTTACTCCTATGTGGTGCACATAATATCTGTACTCATGGCTACCTGGCACTTCATGCCGTCAAGAACAGTGCTCTTCTTGGGGTGTGGATTCAGGAAGGACACGGACTGATACCCAGCAGGAAGAAATAATCAGTACAGTCATCCCTGGGTATCCATGGGGGAATTTTTTCCGAGACACCCCATATGCCTTAGTATTTGCATATGACCTGTGCATTCTCCCGTTTACATCTTTATTTTAGCTAGGAGTACGCGTGTGCCACCACGCCCAGCTACTTATTTATTTATTTATTAACAATATGTTTTATTGATCTCATTATCGTCTGCCTCTTTTTATTTGAAAGTATGCTTCTTGAGAGCAGGAGTTTTCTTTTCTTTTCTTTTTTGAGTTGGAGTCTCACTCTGATGCCCAGACTGGAGTGCAGTGGCATGCTCACGGTCACCGCAGCCTCAACCTGCTGGGTTCCAGCGATCCTTCTGCCTCAGCCTTTCAAGTAGCTGGAACTACAGGTGTGCGCTACCACGCCTGGCTAATTTTTGATTTATTGTAGAGATGAGGTCTTGCCAACTTGCTCAGGCTGGTCTTGAATCCTCGGACTCAGACAACCCACTCGCCTCGGCCTCCCAAAGTGCTGGGATTACAGGCTGAGCCACTGAGCCCGGCCTTCTTTTTACTTTTTTGTAGAGGTGAGATCTTGCTATGTTGCCCAGTCTGGTCTCGAATTCCTGGGCTCAAGCAATCCTTCTGCCTTGGCCTCCCAAATTGCTGGGATTACAGGTGTGAGTCACTGCACCCGACCTTTAATCAAATACTTTAAATCATCTCTAGATTACTTATGATAGCTAATGCAATGTAAATGCTATGTCAATAATTGTTTTATTCTATTGTTTAGGGAATAGTAGCAAGGAAAAAAGTCTGTACGTGTTCAGTTCAGATGCAACCATCTATTTTTTTTTCCTGAATAGTTTCAATATGTGGTTCTTTGAATCCAGGAATGTGGAACCCATGGACGTGGAGAGCCAAGTGTATTTTCTCCTTAAAGAGATTCCAGGCTTCTATCCTGAATCTGAATCTCTCATTTCCAATCACCCCCAGTATATAAATAGATTTTCCACGTACCCGTTAAAATCCACCCATATAATTTGCTTTATTTTGATTTCCCCAAACTTGTTCTTATCCTTGTATTAATTGATTTCTGTTTTGTGTTTGTTTTTATTTTGAGTCAGATTCTCACTGTTGCCAAGGCTGGAGTAAAGTGACCCGATCATGGCTCACCATAGCCTTGACCTCCTGGGATCAGGTGATCCTTCCAACTCAGCCTCCCCAGTAGCTGGGACTAGAGGCATGTGCCACCATACCTGGCTGGTTTTTTTTTTTTTTTTTTTTTTTGAGTCAAAGTCTCACTCTGTCACCCAGGCTGGAATGCAGTGGCACTCTCATGGCCACCGTAGCCTCGACCTGCTGGGCGATCCTTCCGCCTCAGCTTTCCAAACTGGAACCACAGGCACGTGCCACCATGCTCGGCGCATTTTTCTTGACTTACTGTAGAGCTAAGTTCTTACCATGTTGCTCAGGCTGGCCTTGAACCTGTGGGCTCAGGCAATCCTCTCACCTCAGCCTCCCAAAGTGCTGGGATTATAGGTGTGAGTCCCTGCGCCTGGCCGCCTGGCTGATTTTTAAAATCGTTTTGTATGGATGAGATCTCACTGTGTTGCCCAGACTAGATTTGAACTCCTGGGCCCAAGCAATCCTCCTGCTTCAGCCCCCCAAAGGATTGGGATGACAAGCATGAGCTACCACGCACGACCTAATTTCTGTTTAACTTCTGTCTGGTTCCCGGGCTTGAAAGCTCAGCGTCATTTGACTTATTTTTGTCCCTCACTTTCACATTTGGTCAGTTACCAAGTCGTGTCAATTCCCTTTAATAGTTCTCATTTAATCGCCTCGTTCCCTAGTCTCGCCGCCGCTTCCCTAATTCAAGCCCTCAGGAACTCCCTCATGATCCCTCATAGTAATATCTTCAGTGGCCTCTTCCTGCTACAGTTCATCTCTGATGTGGCTGTTCGATCAGCCTTCCCAGAGGACAGCACATCCTCTACTGCCTTGCCCTGTCACCTAGGCTGAAGTGCAGTGGCATGATCATAGTTCTTTGCAGCCTTGAACTCTTTGCAGCCTTGAGCTCCTGGTCTCAAGTGATCCTCCTGCTTCAGCCCCCTGAGTTGCTGGGACTACAGGCACATGCCACCACACCTGGCTAACTAAAAATTTTTTTGTAGAGATGGGATCTTACTATGTTGCCCAGGCTGATCTTGAACACCTGTCCTCAAGAAATCCTTCTGCCTCAGTCTCCTGAGTTGCTAAGATTACAGGCACATACCACCATACCTGGTTAATTTTTTTTTTCGAATAAGAGTCTCACTCTCTTGCCCAGGCTGGAGTACAGTGGCACAGTCACAGCCTCTGCAGCCTCTACCTGCTGGGTTCAAGCAATCCTTCTGCCTCAGCCTTCCAACTAGCTGGAACCACAGGCTCATACCACCACACCCAGCTAATTTTTTTTTTTTTCAGTAGGAATCTCACTCTGTTGCCCAGACAGGAGAGCAGTGGTACACTCATGGCCACCTCAGTGTCGACCTGTTGGGCTCTGGCGATTCTTCTGCCTCAGTCTTCCAAGTAGCCAGAACTATAAACACGCACTACCATATCTGGCTAATTTTTTATTTATTGTAGAGACGAGGTCTTGCCAAGTGGCCCAGGCTAGTCTCGAACCTGCGGGCTCAGGCAGTTCACTCATCTGAGCCTCCCAAAGTGCTGGGATTACAGGCTGAGCCACTGAGCCTGGTCCCAGCTAGTGAAAAAAAAATGTACTGTAGAGAAAAGGTCTCACCAAGTTGCCCAGGCTGGTCTCAAACCTCTGGAGTCAGGCAATCCTCTGGCCTCTCCCTCCCAGAGTGCTGGGATTACAGGCATGGGTCACCACGCCCGGCTTAAGTTGTTCTTGAACTCCTGGCCTCAAGGGATCCTCTTGCCTCATCCTCCTGAGTAGCTGGGACTACAGATGCATGCCACCACACCCAGCTAATTTTTTTTATTTTAAAATATTTTTTGTAGAGATGGTATTCCACTATGTTGCCCAGGCAGGTATCAAACTCCTGGCCTCAAGTGATCCTTCCACCTTGGCCTGCCAAAGCACTAGGATTGCAGCCATGAACCACCCTACCTGGCCTATTTTTAAATATACTATAAGTTATATTTTTATGCAATAATCAGGATTGTATTAAGACCCGATAGTTCTTTTTTTAAACTTTAACTTTATTTTTCTTTTTTAGAGACAGCATCTCGTTATGCTGCCCAGGCTAGTCTCAAACTAAAACCTAAAACAAATAAATAATCATATAAATCCCCACTGCTGCAGCGCTTTCATCTTACTGAAGCTGAGGCTGCTCCTTTTGTGTGTTTTTCCAATTCAATGTGAAATAGATTGTAAGGATTTTAGTGACTTAAAAAAAAAAAACAGAAGGTTTTTATTTCTTCCACAGTTCACAGTTCTCAAATGAGACATCTTTCTGGAAATACTACAGTCTAGGGATTTATTTTTTTTTCTGAGTCACTGTCTCACTCTGTCACCCATGCTGAAGTACAGTGGCACGATTCCTGCTCACCAAAGCCTCAACCTCCTGGGTTCAGGCGATCCTCCCACCTCAGCCTCCCAGGTAGCTAGGAATACTGGCGAGTGCCACCATACCCATCTAGTTTTTAATTTTTTGTAGAGATGAGGTTTCATGTTGTTGACCAGGCTGGTCTTGAACTCCTGGCTCAAGCGATTCTCTTGCCTCGGCCTCCCAAGGTGCTGGAATTATAGGCGTAAGCCACCACACCCAGTAGCTTTTAAAATTTTCTGACAGAGATAACTATTTACCACTGCTCTTCAGATTCTTATCTATATACCAGTAATCATAAACTTATTGACCTATGTCTTATGAATTTTATAATTATGGTCTGTGCATTAGTTTTCCAGAGTTTATGTAACAAAGGACCACAGACTGGGTGATTGAAATCAACAGAAATTTATTGTCTCCCAATTCTGGAGGCTGGAGGGAGGGTGTTGGGAGAGTTTGTCTCTTCCTTTTTTTTTTTTTTTTTGAGTCATAGTCTCACTTGGTTGCCCAGGCTGGAGTGCAGTGGCATGCACGCTCACGGCCACCGCAGCCTCGACCTGCTGGGCTCTGGTGATCCTTCCGTCTCAGCCTTCCAAGTTGCCAGAACTACAGGTGCACCATACCACACCCAGCTAATTTTTGATTTATTGTAGAGACAAGTTCTCGCCAAGTCGCCCGGGCTGGTCTCGAACCCTCAGGCTCAGGCAATCCACTCGCCTCAGCCTCCCAAAGTGCTGGGATGACAGGCTGAGCCACCGAGCCCCTCTGAGTTTGTCTCTTCTAAGGGTCGCGAGAAAGAATCTGTTCTAGAATTCCTCCTTGGCTGGTAGATGGCTGTCTTCAGGTCCAGATGGCCTTCTCCCTACATGTGTGTCTGATCTCCAAATCTCTTCTTATAAGGATACCAGATACCTTGGATTAAGGTTCACCCTCATGACCCCATTTTAACTTGATTATCTCTAAAGACTCTTATCTCTCAGCTGGGTGCCGTGACTCATGTCTGTAATCCCAGTGCTTTGGGAGGCCGAGGCGGAAGGATCACTTGAGCCTGGAGTTGAAGACAAGCCTGGGCAAGATAGTGAGACCTCGTCTCTAAAAAAATTAGCCGGGTGTTGTAGTGCATGCCTGTAGTCCCAGCTACTCGGGAGGCTGAAGTGGGAGGATCGCCTAAGCCCAGGAGGTTGAGCTGTCATCATGCTACTGCACTCCAGCCTGGGTGACAGAGTGAGACACCGAATCAAAAGAAAAAAAAAAAAAAGACCCTATCTTCAAATACAGTCACATTCCGAGGTACTGAGGGCTAGAACTTTAACATATGAATTTGAAAGGTGGATACAACTGTAACCGTAACAGTCCCTAGGATATTTCAGAAATGCAACCTAAGTTATTTATCTTTTCTTTAGAGAACTATAATTCATAGTTTTCAATCAGTGAGATGTTCTCAGTGGGTAACAGTATGCTTGGGTGTTGTGTGCAGTGTGTCAGCACGCAGGTGTTTGATAAAGCTTCCATGCTAAGAAGAGGATCCTGAGTATGCCAGCGTTGGGAATTCATGTTGTTCTGTCTATCACATAGGAGTCAGGAGCCCCAGAAGACCTCGGGTGTGCGTTGAGACCCGGGACCAAAGGGGCCGTGTACGAAGCCACAGCGGTGGAAGTGGCCGTGTCTGCGTCCGTCACCCTGCAGGTGCTGGTCAACACCCCAGGGAACATTTCCTGCCGCTGGGTTTTTAAGCGCAGCTCCCTGAATTGCCAGCCTCACTTTGATTCACAGAACAGGTAAGAGCAGGGGATGTCCAGACACAGGATTTCTGGAGGAATACTTTCTTGCATGACGTGGAGTTTCTTTGGGCCGGGCGTGGTGGCTCATACCTATGCTCCCAGCACTTTGGGGGGCTGGGGTGGGAAGATTGCTTGAGCCCAGGAGTTTGAGACCAGCCTGGGCAATGGAGCAAGACTCGTCTCTACAAAAAATCGGAAAATTAACTGGGTATGGTGGCACATGCCTGTCGACCCAGCTACTTGGAGGCTGAAGTGGGAGGATCAACTGAACCCAGGAGGGTGAGACTATAATGAGTTCTGATCGTGCTTCTACTGCACTCTAGCCCGGGTGGCAGAATGAGACTCTGACTCCAAAAAAAAAAAAAAAAAGAAAGAAAGGAAAAGAAAAGAAAAAGAAATGTGGTCTATTTGGATTCCTGTCAAAGTTTCTGTTCATGTTTGTTGTAACTTATTTGTGTATTTGTTTGTTTGTTTATTTATTTGAGTAGGAGTCTCACTCTGTTGCCCAGGCTGGAGTGCAGTGGCACACTCTCGGCTCATTGCAGCCTCAACCTCCTGGGCTCAGGCAATCTTTCTGCCTCAGCCTTCCAAGTAGCTGGAACCCCAGGCACGTACCACCATGCCTGGCCAACTTTAAAAAATTTATTGTAGAGATGAGGTCTCACCCCATGTTTATTGTAACTCCTATCTCCAGTGAAAAATGAACTAAAAAATATAGTTAGGGCATGAACATGTGATATTATATATCTGTCAAATCCTATAGGGTATACAACACAAAAAGTGAACCTTAATGTAAACAATTGAACTTTAATACTGGTTTATCCATTGTAACAAATATGTCACACCTATGATATACATATATATATACATATATATATATTTATGTATATATATATATATACACATATATATATATTTTTGGAGATAGGATCTCGCTCCGTTGCTTAGGCTGGAGGGCAGTGGCATGATCATGGTTCATTGCAGCCCCCAACTCCTGGGCTCAAGCAATCCTCATGTGTCAGCCTCCTGAGTAGTTAAGACTATAGGTGTGCACCACCACACCTGGCTAATTTTTAAAATTTATTGTAGAGATGAGGTTTTGCTATGTTGCCCAGGCTGGTCTTTAACTCCTGGGCTCAAGCGATCCTCACAGCTAGGGTGCTGAGATTTCATAGATGTGAGTCACCATGTACAGCCTAAGATGTTAATGACAAAGGAAGTTGTGTGTGGGGAGGGAAGGCATCTATGAGATCTCCTCAAGTTTTTTTGCTTAATTCTTCTGTCAATCTGCTCTAAAAAAATAAAACCTATTAATTTAAACAATCTTGTCTAAAAGACATTATAAGCATATACAAAGCAGTGAGTGGCTGGCAAAATGTAAAACAAATAGGGAAAAGAATATTTGGGATTTTTAAAGTGCCTTGTTTTTTTTGAGTTGGAGTCTCACTCTGTGGCCCAGACTGGAGTGCAGTGGCTGCTCCTGGCCACCGCAGCCTCTACCTGCTGGGCTCCGGCGATCCTTCCGCCTCAGCCTTCCGAGTAGCTGGAGTTACAGGCATGCGCTACCACACCCAGCTGATTTTTTGATTTTATTGTAGAGATGAAGTCTCGCTGCCCAGGCGGGTCTCGAACCCGCGGGCTCAGGCAATCCACTCACCTCAGTCTCCCAAAGGTGCGGGAATTACAGGCTGAGCCACTGAGCCTGGCTAGTGCCTTGTTTTTTAATTGGATATCTGCTGAAAGGTAAAATTTTAGAGAGTCTTCATTTTACTCTAGAGTAGCAAGAAATTTATATTTGGGAAGTGCTTGATTCTTCAAGAACATTTTGTTTTGTTTTTGTTTTTTTGAGTTGGGGATCTCACTCTGTTGCCCAGACCAGAGGGCAGTGGCATGATCACCGCTCACCGCAGCCTCGACCTCCTGGGCTCATGCAATCCTTCTGCCTCAGCCTCCTGAGTAGCTGGAACCACAGGCGAGCGCCACTATTCCCGGCTAATTTTGTGATTTTTTGTAGAGACGAGGTCTTGCTATGTTGCCCAAGCTGGTCTCAAAGTCCTGGGCTCAAGTGCTCCTCCTGCCTTAGCCTCTCAAAGTGCCGGGATGACAGGTGTGTGTCACCACACCTAGCCTAACTTTTGCTTTTATCTGTTTTGTTCCACAATATAATAGGAAATATTGCAGTGTTATGTGATAGCTGCAAAATATTCTAGTAAGACATCGATCTGTCTGTAAGGAACATTGGTCTCATTATCCAGAAGAATATCTTGGCGAAGATTGGTGGGTAGTAACCAAGCTCTGTCTGACTCCATGCCGATGGTTGCCCCTTGCTGTCCTTGTTTTCCTGCTGAAACCAGAGAGGACAGCGGACATAGGCCATTTAATGGCCACTTAATGTTCCTACCTAAGGTGCCCCTTTTCTTTTAATTCATGGGACTGTTCTGCTGTCCCATAGCTGAAGAGAGGGTGTTGTCTTTCCAGGAACTATGCGGTAAATGGTACCCAAATGTCGTGAACGAGATTTCATGCCCTTGACATAAGAATTGGAGAGTATCTCTGTGACTGACCCATACCAATTATTTGTATTTAAAAATATATATGTATATATATAATTTTAATTATATGATTCAGGATTAGATATACAAGTGGACATCATACAGGTAAAGTTTTGGCCTCCTGTGGGTCCCCACTTTGCCTGGTTTGAGATCAGATTCCCTTACTGATGTTATGTGCCACCCACCGCCCAAACCCATATTTGTTATTTAAGGTCAAATAAACTCCTAAGTAACTTTCAGACGGGGGTGTAACTCTGAAGTTCAGTTCTAAATGCTGGGACATATTTCTCTTTCTCTTTTGAGAGTATTACCCACTTCTGTTTTTCGGTTACTTTTATCTTGAGATTAAACCAAAGCACGCCTCTACTAAGAATGTTGGCTTCAAGAAATGTTGTGGTGATTTTATTAAAATTGTATGTCATGATAGTTCTCAGTGGATCGATGTCAAAAAAAAATCAAAGTAGGAAAGGAGGATTCTTTTCACTCTGTAGAGGTTACTTCGTTGCTGGAGGTTAGGGAACCCAGTTTGTAAAACAAAGTCATGGTTCTCATGTGGGTCAGTAAACTTAGTACCCAAATGTTTTGAGTGGCTTTTCACAGAGAATTAGAGAAATTTGTATCTGGACTCTGACTCATAGGTGGAAAGACTGAACACCTAAGCTTTCAAGATTTCACAAATGGGCCTGTGCAGTGGCTCAAGCCTTATCACAGCACTTTGGGAGACCAAGGCAGAAGGATTGCTTGAGCCCAGGAGTTTGAGACCAGCCCAGGCAACATAGCAAGACCTTGTCTCCACAAAATAATAATAATAAAAAAAAAATTTAGCCAGGCGTAGTGACATGTGCCTGTAGTCTCACTACTTGGGAGGCTAAGGTGGGAGGATCACCTAAGCCAAGAAGGGTAGAGGCTGCGGTGAGCTATGGTCGTGCCACTGCACTCCAGCCTTGGCCACAGGGTGAGACCTTGACTCAAAAAAATAAAAAAAGAATTCACAAATGATACTAGGAGAATGAGTGTTTCAGAGAGAGAAAGCATAGCATCAAACAGATCTGCAAAAGCAAATAAAATGCTCACCCTACTCATTTACCATCTTTATGAACATAAGCACGTGGACTTTTGAACCTGCTTGGTGCTCTAAGTAGGGCTTCTCAAGTGTAGTGTGCATTTGGATTACCTGGGGGGGTCTTGTGAAAATGCAGACTCTGATGCGACAGGTTCATGTGAGGACTGAGAGTCCGCATTTTTGTCAACTTCCACCATTGCAGAAAGACCTCACTTGGAGCCGTAAGGACCGAAGGGTCAGAACGTGTGGATTTAAATCTGGCTTCACGCAGCAAATGGCTTCATGAGAGCTTTAAGCCTTCATGAGAGCAGCTAGCATCCAATACACAAGATATACACATGAAAGTTATCTCTGGGAAGAAAATGCACCTGGCCAAATTTATCTTTACCACTTATCAGAAAGATTCAGAATACTGACACTAAGACAACTTTCTCCCTACATCTGTGGGATAATCAGAGTAATGATTGCTTCATAGGAAAATGCCTTGTGTCCGATTTTCCCTGAATTCTTTTTAGAGACAAAAAGTCACAGACCAGAACTTTTTTTGAGTAGGAGTCTCACTATCACGTAGGCTGGAATGCAGTGGCATGCTCATGTCACCACAGCCTCGACCTGTTGGGCTCAGGTGATCCTTCCATCTCAGTCTTCCAAGTAGCTGGAACCCCACGTGCCACCACACTCAGCTAATTTTTTGATTTCTTGTAGAGATGAGGTCTCACCAAGTTGCCCAGGCTGGTCTTGAATCCCTGGGCTCAGGCAATCATTTTGCCTTCGCCTGTGCTGGGAACACAGGCATGAGTACCTGAGCCAGGCTTTGTGTGTGTGTCTGTGTGTTGGAGTCTCATTCTGTCACCCAGGTTAGAGTGCAGTGGCACACTCACAGCCACCCCAGCATCGACCTCCTGGGCTCCGGCGATCCTTCTTCCTCAGCCTTCCAAGTAGCCAGAACTACAGGCGTGTGCTATCACCCCCGGCTAATTTTTAAAATATTTATTGTTGAGACAAGGGTTTGCCAAGTTTCCCGGGCTGGTCTCGAACCCATGGGCTCAGGCAATCCACTCGCCTTGGCCTCCCAAAGTGCTAGGATTACAGGCCGAGCCACCGAGCCCCGTCCTGAGCCAGGCTTTTAAAAAGATCTCAGCATATCTCGCTTGTAGAGCTATCTGGTTCTTCGAGTGGGAAACTGAGGCTGGTGATCCAGTGCCTGGGCACACATGATCAGGGAGCGTGCCTTGTCACTGAGGGGCATGGCAAGCCACTGCCCACGGGAGTGTCCCACCAAAGCTATGTGTTTTGGGATGGGAGTTTTCCCTCCTAGGAGCTCAGGCAACATGAGATGGAGGTACAAGAAGGATGCTCATACCCAGGCCACAGTCGAGGTCCAGCGAGCAGTGCTCAGGCTGGGTACGTGACAGGAGTTGTGTCCCCACCAAAACCATCCTTCCGTGCCAGCCAGGGATGCGGGAGCCACCCAGCCACCTTCTTAGTCAATATGAATTTTTTTTCAGTTTCATACATTTTCCAAAATAACCAGTTCTCTTTCCTATTTTACAGAAGAGTTGTTTCCATGGTCATTTTGAAAATGACAGAAACCCAAGCTGGAGAATACCTACTTTTTATTCAGAGTGAAGCTACCAATTACACGGTATTGTTTACAGTGAGTATAAGAAGTAAGTTCAGCCTGCTCCTAGTATTCGAGCCTGGAACACCACAGTGTCCCCAAGGAGGGACTTGTTACCCACTAGCTCTCACCATCTCCACTAGACACAGCATGCAGGTGGCTCTCAGAATGCTGGTGAATGGATTAAATCCCCTTTGACCATCCCTAGAATTGATGGAGAACTGAGGATCTCTGATATCCCAGGGACTCTCGGGGTGTAGATGCTGTTCAGAGACTGAGGACATCTTGCAGGTGGTCGACAGGACAGGAGAAAGGGAAAGCTTCGTGACCTTTGAGTCAGAAGACTGGGATTCTCATTCTGGTTCTGATACCACCACCTTGTGTTTTTTTGGCAGGCCCCTTAATCTCTCTGAGCCTCAATTTCCTTGTCTGTAAAATGGGAATAAAAGCACACACTTCACAGGATTGTAAGGTCTAAGTGCAACCCAACAGAGCTTTCTGAGATGATGAAAATGTTCTGTGTCTGTGCTGTCTAGTTTAATAGCTACCAGCTGCAGGAGGCTTTTAAACACTTGAAATTGTGTTTAGCTAGTGACTGAGCAGCCACTTTTAATTTTAATTAATATTTTAATTTAAACCAGCGTGGTGGCTCATGCCTATAATCCTAGCACTTTGGGAGGCTGAGGCAGGGGGATCGCTTGAATCCAGGAGTTTTAGACATAGTGAGACCTCGTCTCTACAAAAAATAAGGAAAAATTAGCCAGGTGTGGTGGTGTGCTTCTGTAGTCCCTGGGAGGGAGGTGGGAGGCTGAGGTGGGAGGATGGCCTGAGCCCAGGAGTTGGAGACTGTGGTGAGCCATGATTTTGACACTGCACTCTAGCCTGGGCAACAGAGTGAGACTCCAACTCAAAAAAAGTTGTTTTAAAAAAAAATTTAAACAGCACCAGTTTATACAACTGCTTACCCATCTATGCCAACTGTAAGAAATATTCTTACCTAGGGAGGCAGCCGTTCCATCCCCACCATGCACAGACTTAGTGCTGTGCACCTTCGACGCCCTGATAAGGACAAAAGGTGGCTGCATTCACTTGTGTCCTCGTGCCTTTGGGGCCAGAGGGGTGCTCCAAAAACTCCTGGTTAATACCACTTTAAATGAGGTTCCCTGGCCACATACTGGTGCACCTCACCAGGCTCCCTCCTCTTCCTTGTGACTCAAATATACCAAGCGAGTGTGTCCAGCCCACAGAGGTGCCCTGAGTCAGGAACAACCACAACTACCCTCTGCTGACGATGCTCTGAACGGATCGTCCCAGATGCTCACGACAATCCTGTCTACGAAAACAGACACACTGAGAAGGGCTCTCATGGGCACAGCCAGAGGCCGACTCGAGTGCCCTGTCTGTGCTGCCCTGCACTGGGTGTTGTGTGTGTGTGTGTGGTCTTGCCACCGTCAAAGCTACTAGTAGAAGAGAGCACTTTAGATTCCCAGAAGTGTCTTACTGGGGCCAGGGGTGGGGTATTAGGTCCTGAAGTCAACCTGCAAGGTAAAAGTCAGGTGAGGTCAAAATTCATTCTGGAGGGCTGGGTGCGGTGGCTTACTCCTTTTATCCCAGCACTTCGGGAGGCAGAAGAGGGAGGATCACTTGAGCCCAGGAGTTTGAGACCAGCCTGAGCAATATAGCAAAAACTCGTCTCTACAAAAAAAAAAAAAAAAAATTAGTTGTGCGTGATGGCGCGTGCCTGTAGTCCCAGCTACTCGGGAGGCTGAGACGGAAGGATCGCCTGAGCCCAGAAGGTCGAGCTGTGATCGTGCCACTGCACTCCAGCCTGGGAGACACAGTGAGACTCTGACTCAATAAAAATTTTTTTTTAATTCTGGAAAGTCTTTTATTACTCGAAAGTTGGTAGGAACAGAACCTAGAAGTTCAAAGCCAAGAGTTGACCTTTTATTATTCTTTGGTTTTCTTCTGTTCCCTGCGCCCGTCCTAGTCCCTCACTCCCTCTGTGGGACTGTAAATGTGTGCTCCAGATTGGAAGAGGATAAATATGTCTTACCCTTTCCCTCACTCCTTTCTCTCTCTCTTTTTCCAAGTATAAGTAGTTGTATAAGGTAAGTGGGCATCTGCTGCATCTCTGTGATATTTATGGTCTCTTCTTTTCACTTAAGATTTACAATGTAAAAATGAAACAATCTTTCGAGTACACTGTAGCATGTTTTTAGCCTTCTGGGGTGGTTGAATACAAAAAAAAAAAAAAAGTGGGAGAAGCTTGACAACAGGCAGTATGAAAAAGAGGAAAGGGTTTAGTCAAACCAGAAGCTCAGTAAAACCACAAGTGTGGCATGATTGCTAAAAAAGTAAACTTGAACTTGGCTGTGTTCATGAAAATGTAACGTCTAGATTAAGGAAATTAATAGAGTATTATTTTCAGCTCTCTATTTTTTCAGATGAACACTGACAAAATGGAGCAACCAGGATAGCGGAGAACTTGGAATTCCTTAAATTGGGAGCAGCTGAATGGAGTTGGGAGTGTTTAGCACAGAGAAGGGAATATTTTGAGGAGAGGAGAAGATTGATTGCAATGTAATGAAGAGGAAAGTCTTCTGGGATTTAAGTCAGGGAAGCCAGGCCAAATAATTAAAATGCCTTTGATGGTAATTATCTCACTTGACCTCGGTTTCTGATTTTAAATATTTGAAGGATTTTCATGTGGAAGCAAAGCTAGACTTATTTTTAAAAAATTGCTCAAGAGGATAAAATTAGAATCAATGGGAGAAAAAGTAAAAACTCTCACAATCAATAAAGGAGTAATAGTCATCATATGTGAAGCGCTTCCATAAATCAATAAGAAAAACAAAAACCAAAACCTAGTAGGAAAAAGAACAAAAGGACATTTCCTTTTCAGAACATGGAATCTAAATAGTCAATAAACCATTTCATTTTCAGAACATGAAATCTAAATGGTCAATAAACATGTGTTAAAGCATTGACTTAGTCATATTAAAATTTTAAAGGATTTATTTGAGCAGATAGTGATTCATAAATTGGGCAATGCCAAATGCCAAACAGTTGGGCTCTACGGAGGGATTTGAGGGGAACATTTATAAGGGGTTCACGAAAGCAAGACAAAAATCACATTTGATTGGTTAAAGTAGAAAGTCCCTAATTAGAGATGAGTTGGCGGTTTCTGGTTGGTTAAGCTTCTGCTTTATTTTATTACTTACAGTGAGCTGGGGTTTGGTTGCTTGTGCAGGAGCCCAAGGTGCTAGAGCTGAGTCACCCGAATGGCCTCCCAATGAATTATTTTTAATATGTGTAAATTAATAATTGAGAAATCAAATGAAGGCCACAAGGTGATGCCATTTTATAACTAATTGTTGAAAATCAAGAATTCTTAGTAAGTATATCAAGCAGTAGGTGCCCTCATCGCCTGCTGTGTAAACACATATTAGTATGACCACTTGGAAAGCAAGTTGTCATGATGTGGAAAACTGAACATGCACACGCCACGGAAACCAGCAGTTACGCTCTTAAGTATATCATTAAAGAACCCATTATATGCGTGCCTTGGTAGAACTGGGTAGAATGTTCGCAGCACCATGATGGATAGCACAAATAACCGGAAAAAACCCAAAAGTCCACTGCAAGAAAATGAAAACATAGATCATGATATATTTACCAATGGAATACTATGGAGCAGTAAAACAATGAATAATGTATAATGACACATAAAACCATTGGTGAAACTTTTTTTTTGAGTTGGGGGTCTCATGCTGTCACCCAGGCTGGAGTGCAGTGGCACGATCACGGCTCACTGCAGCCTTGACCTCTTGGACTCAGGTGATCCTTCTGCCTCAGCCTCCCGAGTAGCTGGAATTGCAAACACATGCCATTCATTACACCTGGCTAATTTTTTGATATTTTGTAGAGATAAGGTCTTGCTTTGTTGCCCAGACTGGTTTCAAACTCCTGGGCTCAATCAATCCTCTCGTCTTAGCCTCCCAAAGTGCTGGGATGACAGGTGTGAGCCACCGCACCCAGCCAGAAACTTTATCTAAAAAAAAAAAAAAAAAAGGGGGCAATCCCTGTGGGTTCCCCTTTGGGAGCTTTTCTGTTCTCTCAACAAATCTTGCTTTCTAAAAAAAAAAAAGTTTTTGTCAAAGAGTAGGAATGACTTGCCCTGGGAGGTAATGAACCCCAGTCCTTAGAGGAGTCCAAGCAGAAGTAGAAAGTTTACATGTTGGGCGGGGAATGGGGCATATGTATATGCATGTCTGTCTGTGTGTGTGCATGCATGATGGTCCAATGTGAACCAGAGGCTCAACTAAACCTCTAAATTCTGTTCCAGTCCTAACTCCATCCTACCATATTCTGCATCTCCAAATCTTAGTATATTTCTGCCTCATTCCAGATAAAATAATGGGAAGAAAGTTGCATGTCCAACTGTATGTTTAATAAGGGGCTTAAACTATCTTCTATTGCTGGTTTCAATCTTATGATGTCAGCATTTGTATTTTCCCATGGCTTCAATCCACTTACTCTAGTGATCTGTGGATGTGTGAACTGTGGTACCCAAAGAAATTGGTCAAGAGGTCAAATGCGACAGCTGACGTTGCAGCCAGAGTGACATTTAATGTCATGGTTGGCTTTCCTTTGATGCCTTTCGTAGAAAAAAAGAAAAAATTAGAATCATCATTACGCGTTGCATCCCTGGAATGGAAGCAGAGGGGTTGCTTCCATTGTTTGTACAACTGTTTGTGTTTATTAAATAAATACAGTGCTTATCATGTACCTTAAAAAAAATAGTATATACCATGGTTGGTGGGTGGAGGGGGGCAGGGGGCACCGTGGTGGCATAAAACGTTCCCTTTTCTTGATGGTGGAGAGTGCTTTTCTGAAAAACCTGCCAGGAGGATTGTGTTTTAAATGTGAAAACGTGAATGCTGTGTGATGCTTTAGATCCACCACTTTATACCCTGAGAAGACCTTACTTCAGAAAGTTGGAGGAAGAGGATGCCCTGGTCTGCGTGTCTGAGAGTGTTCCAGAAGCCACGGTGGAATGGGTGCTTTGCAATTCACAGGGTGAAAGGTATGACGTGTGGAGATAACTGCTAAGACGATTTTCTTTTGGTCTTGTTCTAATGTAGTCACACTGAATGCAAGGCTTAATTTGTCCCCATTTAGACAGGAAATTTTGACTCTGTAGTAAGCAGGATGGAAGGATGTTTGGGGGAATTTTTAGCGAGGGACCTTTGGGAATGCCTCTGATCAACTGCGGGGTCCCCCCACCAGAACCATGCTCCACAAATAAAAGCCCCCTTAAGTTACAGGAGTGCTGACTCCCTGAGCATCTGGGGAGGAAAAAAAGAAAGACACTGATTTTAAAGTATAATTTTCTGATAAGTAAAACTTCCCTGTGACTAAATGTTTAATTTGGAATTATTTTGTTTGTGCAGAAAAAGCAGCCTAGTATGACTGTTTAAAGATAGAGAACCTAGGGTGGGTGTGGTGGCTCATGACTCTGTAATCCCAACATTTTGGGAGGCCAAGGTAGGAGGATCGCTCGAAGCCAGGAGTTTGAGACCAGCCTGGGCAACATAGCAAGATCCCTGTCTCTCCAAAAAGTTTAAAAATTAACCAGGTGTGGTGGTGTGCACCTATAGTCCCAGCTCCTCGGGAAGCTGTGATGGGAAGAGCCTTTGATCCCAGGACGTCCAGGCTGTAGTGAGCTGTGATTGCACCACTGCAGTCCAGCTTGGGCAACAAGTGAGACCCCGTTTCAAATAATAAATATATAAATAAAGAGATATTGTTAGAATCTAGAGCCAGATAGCCTGGGTTTGAACCCTGGCTTGCTTACCAGCAGTGTGACCTTGGGTAAATTACTTAACCTCTCTGTGCCGCACTGCAAGAACTGGGATGGCAAACTCTTTACGTTCTTTATAGGTTGCTCTGATGATTTGAATGGGTTGATTGATGTGAAGTACTTGGGACATTGCCTGAGATAGCAAATATGGTATCCATGTTTACTTTTTGTTCTTTTTGTTTCGTTCTGTTTTGAGACAGGGTCTGACTCTGCCACCCAGGCTGGAGTGCACTGGCATGATCCTGACTCACCACAGTCTCGATCTCCTGGTCTCAAGTGATCCTCCTGTCTCAGTCTCTCAAGCAGCTGGGACTACAGGTGCTTGCCACCATGCCCAGCTTATTTTTTTATTTTTTGTCGAGACAAGGTCTTGCTATGTTGCCCAGGCTGGTCTCGAACTGCTGCGCTCAAGCAATCGTCCTACCTTGGCCTCCCAAAGTGCTGGGATGACAGGCGTGAGCCACCACGCTGGTCTACTTTTGTTTGTCGTATGTGCTGTAGCTAAGTTCTCACAAAGTAAAAATGTATGTAGCTTGAGCTAATTACTAAACAACTTTCCTGGAAAAATGGGACTAAATAGAAGGAGAAAAAGCAAAAAATCATATTATCCCCATGGTACAAATGGATCTCAAAGTTTAGAAGAAGGAGAAACAGAAATTACCTATAAAATATGTGTTATATGTGCATAGAAAAAAAATTGGGCAACACTTTAGGAGGCTGAGGTTGGAGGATTGCCTGAGCCCAGAGGTTCGAGACCAGCCTGGGCAACATGGCAAGACCTTGTCTCTACAATTAAAAACAAACAAAAAAATTAGCCAGGCTCGGTGGCTCAGCCTGTAATCCCGCGCCTTTGGGAGGCTGAGGTGAGTGGATTGCCTGAGCCCACGGGTTCGAGACCCACCTGGGCAACTTGGCGAGACCTCATTTCTACAATAAATCAAAAAATTAGCCAGTCATGGTAGCACGCGCCTGTAGTTCCAGCTACTTGGAAGGCTGAGGCGGAAGGATCGCTGGAGCCCAGCAGGTGGAGGCTGCGGTGGCCAGGAGCGGGCACTGTACTCCAGCCTGAGCGACAGAGTGAGACTCCAACTCAAAAAAAAAAAAAAATTATTTGGGCATGATGGCACACGCCTGTAGTCCCAGCTACTAGGGAGGCTGGGGTAGAAGAATCGTCTGAGCTCAGAAAGTAAGGCTGTGGTAGCAGTGATTGTGTCACTGCACTCCAGCCTGGGCGACAGAGTGAGACTCCAACTCAAAAAAAAAAAAAGTGAAGAGTTGCACAAAAATAATAACTGTTCCCACCTCAGGGTGGTAGGAATATGGAGACTTTACAATTCTTTCCTGTGGATTTTTTTCTGTATTTTCCAAAATTTCTACAATGAATCCAATTATTGCCGTGATAAGTAGAAACTAACTCTAGGAAAGTTACATAAACAAATAAAAGAATGCTCTTGACTGTGAGCTGGGCGCCATGGCTCACACCTGTCATCCCAGCACTTTGGGAGGCGAAGGGCAAGAGGATTACTTGAGCCCAGGAGTTTGAGACTGGCCTGGGCAACTTGGTGAGACCTCGTCTCTACAATAAATCAAAAAATTAGCCAGGTGTGGTGGCGCACACCTGTGGTTCCAGCTGGGATGGAAGGATCACCCGAGTCCAGCAGGTCAAGACTGCAATGATTGTGAGCAGGCCACTGCAGTCCGGCCTGGGTGACAGAGTGAAACTTCGACTCAAAGATAAATAAATAAATAAAATAATGCACTTGAATAAAGCTATAGAGAGGAAAAGAGTGACCCCACACAGACGCTGGAATCACCATCTGCTTTGGCAAAGGGAACGACTGGGAAGCCAGAACCAAAATCTACTTTCTGCTGAGGCAGGGAAGAGGGTCTTGGCTTTCCTTCTGTTTCCTATGGGAACTCTGGTGATGACTTTTTTTTTTTTTTGAGCTGGGCTCTCACTCTGTCTCCCAGACTGGAGGGCAGTGGCGCAATCATGCTCGCTGCAGCCTCAAGCTCCTGGGCTCACACGATCCTCCCACCTCAGCCTCCCAAGTAGCTGGGATTACAGATGTGCACCACCCCCTCCAGCTAATTTTTACATATTTTTTGTAGAGACAGGGTCTTGTTACTTTGCCCTGGCTCTGGGTGACTTTTGCAGTTTTAGTTTCTCTCCCTCTCTCTGGTTGTACCTTTCTGTGCTTTGAAGAAAAAGAGCCTACTGGGTAAAACTGCATTAAAATCCAATCATGTCTTTTCTCTTTTCACTTTCTTTTTTTTTTTTTCCTTTCTTCTCAATTCTCCCTCTTTCCTTGTCTTGAAACAGCAATGACAAGAAGGTTACCATACATGAAAAAATTTAAACTGTTTTATTAAGTAATTCTCCCTGGTGTTCTTCTAATTCATTTAAGCCATGAGAAACTGGCTAGCCCCCTTTCTGAGCCCTTAGTTGAAACCACAGATTTGGGCTGGTTTCCCTTTTGACCTGCTCTTTTCTGGTTCCCTTAAAACTGGTTCTAGAACATTTGACTTTGTTCTTTTCCTGAACATTCCTTTGTAATTTAAAAACGTGTTGGGCAACCCCTTGGGGTCCCTTCCCACTATGGGAGCTTTTCTGTCCTCTCAATAAATCCTGCTTCCAAAACAAAAACCAAAACCAAAACCAAAAAACTTGTTTGGCCAAATGCATTTATTTTCTGATTGCAGCTGTAAAGAAGAAAGCCTCGCTGTCGTTAAAAAAGAGGAGAAGGTACTTCACGAGTTATTTGGAAAAGATATAAGGTGCTGTGCCAAGAACGAGCTGGGCAGGGCATGTACCAAGCTGTTCACAATAGGTAACGCTGTCATAGCGTGTGTTTTTGTTTTCGGTGACTATTTCTCGAAACTGTCGGGGACTAACAGTAACTTCATAAGTGAAAATTCACCTTTGGAAATTCCATAGTTTGTTTCTGCCATTTTTAAATGTCATGTTACGGATTCTGTAAGGGCTGATTTCCAGAAGATTCTTTTGTTAATTTTAACCACGTGAGCACTTGAGATGATGTGAAAAATCTTTGTTCGGAACGTTCAGGATATGTTTTGGGATGAGGCAAAGTCTTTTTCACCTTACTTGGGATATTTTCATCTTTAGATCTGAATCAGTCGCCTCGGACCACACTGCCACAGTTATTTCTCAAAGTAGGGGAACCCTTATGGATCCGGTGCAAAGCTGTTCACGTGAACCACAGATTTGGGCTCACCTGGGAATTAGAACACAAAGCACTTGAGGAGGTAACCGGATGAGTATTGTGTTCTGAAATTGCAGGGATGATGAACTCATTGTGCAGGCTGGAAGCATTAAACTTGAACTCTGTTTTGTTAAAACCCAGGGCAGCTACTTTGAGATGAGCACCTATTCAACAAACAGGACCATGATACGGATTCTGTTTGCCTTCGTATCGTCCGTGGGAAGAAACAACACCGGATATTATACTTGTTCCTCTTCAAAGCATCCCAGTCAATCAGCTTTGGTTACCATCCTAGGTAATGCGGGCAGCTCACGAAACTGTTATTCATACTTTTAGTTGCTTTAATGTGGAATGGGGGATGTGCAATATAAATTCTAATTCTTTCCTTTTCTTTTTTTAAGTTGGAGTCTCACTCTGTTGCCCAGGCTGGAGTGAAATGGCACGCTCACGGCCACCGCAGCCTTGACCTGCTGGGCTCAGGTGATCCTTCCACCTCAGTCACCCAAGTAGCTGGGGCTACAGGCACATGCCACCATGCCCAGCTAATTTTTTGATTTATTGTAGAGACAAGATCTCGCCGAGTTGCCTAGGCTGGTCTCGAACTTGTGGGCTCAGGCAGTTCTCCTGCCTCTGCCTCCCAAAGTAGGCATGAGTCACTGTGCTCGGCAATTCTGATTTTAATATAATGTTACGATAAAAAGCTGAATAAGAAACTGAGTTAGAATAGGCCGGGTGCCGTGGCTCACGCTTATAATCTCAGATCTTTGGGAGGTCCCGGTGGAAGGATTGCTTGCGCCCAGGAAAGACCTCGTCTCTACCAAAAAAGAAAAAAAAATCAGGTGTGGCGGCACACACCTAGTCCCAGCTACTTGGGAGGCTGAGGCAGAAGGATTGCCTGAGCTCAGGTGGTCGAGGCTGCAGTGAGCTGCGACAGTGCCATTGCACTCCAGGGTGGGTGACTGAGTAAAAAAGGAAGTAAAAAAGAAAAAAGAAGCTGAGTTTGGAATCTCTTTGCAGAGATAAGCTGCCCATCCCTCTTTTCCAGTTAAACCAGGACCACTGGAATGCCACTGGCTTTGCACTTAATGCATGATATTGTGGCCATCTGTTTTGTATCCTTTTGCCTCTCTGTAGACTATACGTTTCCTGCGGACAATCCTTTCTATGTTGGTGGCCCCAGAACCTAGCACAGAGCCTGACACAACATAGGCACTTAATAAATACTTGTTCTAAGAACCCACTGCAAGTGTTCAATAACCGAGAATCCGCACAAGCCCTCAGATACATTGAAATTGGATTTAAAAATAGCAATGGAAGTAACCTCAGGCTAGGGTGCAGCCTTCAACCATGATCAAATGCTAAGAAATTTAGTGATTCTCTTAGAAAACTCACAGGAAAGTGTTCCATAAGGAAACCTTATCAATATTGCTAGTCAGTTTGTTCTTTTATTTGTGTCTTGGGATGGTCGTTATTGTTATTTTGAGTTGAAATCTCACTCTGTTGCCCAGGCTGGAGTGCAGTGGCACCATCACAGCTCACTGCAGCCTCAACTTCCTGGGCTCAGGCGATCATCCCACCTCAGCCTCCCAAGTAGCTGGGACTACAGGCATGCACCACCACACCCAGCTATTTATATTTTTTTGTAGAGATGAGATCTGGCTATGTTGCCCTGGCTGTTCTCAAACTCCTGGCCTCAAGTGATCCTCCTGCCTCAGCCTCCCAAAATGCTGGGATTACAGGCATGAGCCACCATGCCTGGACGCCTTGGGATTATTTTATGTGGGATCTGTCACTGAGATAGTTGTGTTAGCTGAGAGCAGGGACTTTCAGACCGTTAGGGAACCCCCGCTGTGTACATGGGAGTGGGGAAGCCCCTTGACCTCTTGAAATTGCCTGCAAAATCTGTAGGGTTAGTTATTCATTTCTCTGGGAAGATGGTCATTATTTACATCCCATTCTTAAAGGAATTTTGACTCCAGAAGATTATGGGCTCAGGCTTAGAACCAGGGATAGGAGTCCTGGATTTTCTCTTGGTCTATCTAACCTGACCTGCAACCTGCCAGCGTCTGGATTTTTCTCGCATTAAGCTGATGAATAAAAGTTTATTTTATCTTCTCAGTACATTTCCACGTGAAGTTCATTATCTAATTTATAATTATATTAATTATATAATTATATTAAATATATAATATTAAATAAATATCTTTCTTTTTTTTTTTACAGAAAAGGGATTTATAAACGCAACCAATTCAAGTGAAAATTATGAAATTGACCAATATGAAGAGTTTTGTTTTTCTATCAGGTTTAAAGCATACCCACAAATCAGCTGCACTTGGACCTTTTCTCAAAAATCATTTCCTTGTGAACAGAGTGGCCTTGATGACGGCTACAGGTGAGACCAGAAAGAGTCCTGAGACATCACTGTAAGCTCAAGTCTCCTTTCTCGTAGCTCCCGAGAAGGGCGGGTTAGTACTTGGGGAAGCAGATTCACTTATTATGAGTTTACGTGTCACTGAGCTAAAAATTGAAGCTGAGAAGGGCAGCAGATGTGAGGAGGCAGGATCAGCCTTACTGTCGCTCCAGATAACATAACCGACTGCACGAAAACGGAATTGTGTTCGTTGGAGTCTGGTTCTGTGGCGCTTTGAGTCACAAGGTTGTTACTTCCTGTTTGAGAGTGTGGTGCAGCCTTCAGTCTCCCTGAGCACATTTGAAGATGATTGAGGAAGTAAAACTCCTTAAAAACAGGAAAACATCACCTATAGGTGTGTAGATTTACGTTTTTAAAAAATAAATGCAGAAATGGCCCAATAATACGTGGTAAAGGAAAACTGTGTATTCCTGGGGCTTTGTAGAATTATGCAAGATTCTTTCATGGGGAGGGATATCTTCATTTCTTCTTTGGAAAACAAAAAACAGCCTTCCCCCTGTATCTTCTATAGCTTGTGACATCTCTTATCTCTAATCCTATGGAACGTGGTTTCAGAGGAGACTGTGAGAGACTGAGACACAGGTGATCTCTCTCAAGCAAGTCACTGGTCTAGAATAAATGGTTGTTTCTGGGCATGTGGTTCACACCCCGACTGCATAAGAATCATCTGGGCAAATATTAAAAATGTGAATAGGCAACATGGTTGGTTCCGGCTCCCATTCCAAACTTGCTGAATCAAAATTGGGGCAAAAGTCCCCAATTCCGCATTTTTTTTTGAGTTGGGGTCTCACTGTATCGCCCAGGCTAGAGCGCAGGGGCACAATCATGGCTCACTGCAACCTCTACCTCCTGGGCTCGTGTGATCCTCCTGTATCAGCCTCCCGAGTAGCTGGGATTACAGGAGCATGTCACCATGTCTAGCTAATTTTTTGATATATTGTAGAGACAAGGTCTTGCTGGGTTGCCCAAGTTGGTCTTAAACTCCTGGGTTCAAGTGATCCTCCCGCCTCTGCCTTCCAAAATGCTGGTATTACAGGCGTGAGCCACTGCACCCGGCCAAATTCCTCATTTTCAGTGAGAACCTTTGGTGATTCCTGTCACAACTCCTTATCTGTGTTGTCTGGGACAGTAGCCACTAGTCACACATGGCTATTGAAAACTTAAAATGTGGTCAGTCCAAACGGAGATGTGCTCTGTGAAATACACACTAGATTTTAAAGACTTAGTAAGAAAAAAAGGTAAAATATCTTTATATTGGATATAAATGAAAATGACAGTATTTTGGATACATTTAGCTAAACACAATCTAGTTTTAAACATGCTCTCACCTGCTTCTTTTTGCTTTCTTTTTTTAATGTTTAGACTATGTCTTTATTTTATTTTGTTTTTATTATCAAGATGTGGGGTACAATTCGGGGTTAGGTATACAAACGTTGATTATGCAGGTACCTTTGTTGATGAGGTATGCCCTTCCCTCCCCAGCAGTTTCCCTCAGCTGCCAATCCCTTTCTTACAGTATTATAATTGTTCAAGGTCTGCTTATGAGTGAGAACATATGGTACTCTGTTCTTTGTTTCTGTGATAGATCACTGAGTATGATCGATTCTAAATCCATCCAAGTTGCTGCGAAGTCTATGTTTGTCCTTTTTATGGCTACATAATATTCCACTGTGTATATATACCCCATTTTTTAAATCCAGTCCAGCTTTGATGGGCAACACGGTTGGTTCCATGTTTTTGCTATTGTGAAAAGAGCTGCAACAAACATACGTGTGCAGGTATCTTTTTTGTAGAATGATTTGAGTTCCTCCGGGTATATTCCCAATAGGTGAATTGCTGGGTCATTCTTTTTACTTTCTTTATACTGCAAACTGGGGATTTTAAAATGATGTCGGAGACTTACATTTATGGCTCATGTTGTATGTAACTGAATAATGCTGGTCTCACTGAAGGATAGGAGTTAAGTTCATTCCACCTTCATTCTGCTAAGTGTTTGTTTTGTGATTGTTGTGCTATTGGTCATACCCAAATAATTTGTAACTGGTCCTTGTTTGGATTTTTTTTTCTTTGAGTCAGGGTCTCACTTAGTCACCCAGACCAGAGGGCAGTGGCATGATTGTGGCTCACGGCAGCCTCAACCTCCTGGGCTCAGGCGATCCTTCTGCCTCAGCCTCCCGAGTAACTGGGACGACAGGCGTGCACCACCACACCCAGCTAATTTTTAAATATCTTTGTGGAGACGAAGTCTTGAACTGGGCTATGTTGCCCAGGCTGGTCTTGAATTCCCGGTCTCAAGCAATCCTCCTGCCTTGGCCTTCCTGAGTGCTAGGATTACAGGTGTGAGCCAGTGCACGTGACCCTTGTTTGGATTTTTGAGTCCCAAGGCAGTGTTTGCATGGAACTGTCTATCTTGTATTGCCCAAACCCACCAGTGTTCATACCGTTCATTCTTAAGGTAATTAACAGTGCAGCCTTTGGCCTGAGCGTTGACTGATACACACACCCCATAACGCAGTGCTTCTCAGTAGCGGCACTACTGACATTTGGGGCTGGATAAGTCTTTGTCGTGGAGGTGTGTCCTGTGCATTGTAGCATAGTCACCAGCACCCCTGGCCTCCTCCTACTGGATGCCGATAGCACATCCCCTTTTCCCAGTTGTGACACCCAAAAATATCTTCAGACATTGCCAAATGTCCCCAATGAGAAAAATGGCCCCTGGTTGAGAACCATCGCCTAGAATGATCATCTCACAGTCATAAGCACTTGTGCAGAACCATCAAGTGGTTACAAGGAGGTCAGGGAGTCAGCTCCTCATGACCCTCGTGGAATTGATGACCGCTTGGCCTGTATTCAGTGGTGACACTTGGCCTCTATCCAGAAGGAAATCGACACAGTACTGTCTGCTCTCTCCTTGGTATTGTGTCCTGGGGTTAGATAAGCTCTTAGCATTATGGAACTCTCTTCAGAACCCGATTCAAAGAGATAATGGATCAATTTAATTTATTTACTTATTGCTATTCTTTTTTTTTTTTTTTGAGTCAGAGTCTCACTCTGTCACTGGAGTGCAGTGGCACAATCATGGCTACCGCAGCCTCAACCTGCTGGACTCAGGCGATCCTTCTACCTTAGCCTTCCAAGTAGCTGGGAATACATGTATAGACCACCACTCCCAGCTAATGTCTTGATTTATTTAGAGATGAGGTCTCACGATGTTTTCCAGGCTGGTCTCGAAATCCTGGGCTCAGGCAATCCTCTCGCCTCAGTCTCCCAAAGTGCTGGGATTTCAGGCATGCCAGAATGATCATTTCAATTTAGTTCAACAAATAGTACTTGAATACCTTCTTGATGGATCTGATGCTCTGAGAGGCCACAAGTGTCAATATCTCTCCTTCTCCCCCCAAAATTACACAGATTACTATTGTGCTGGTGATGTCTGGTGTCACCTTTGCGATCTGACAGAATCACAGTTTAGAGAACCATACCTCTGATTCACGGGTCAAGGGCCCGTCTCGCGAGGTAGCTGATTTTATTTCATTCCATGTCCACAATCTGCAGCCGCTGACTCCGAGTTAGTGTCCTACAGAGGCGGCCAATGAATGAATGAGGGAGATCGAGCTCCTTAGTGCTTTGGACTGCTCTCATTCCGAATTACCTGGTAATACAGTGACCTCTTCGTATGTCGCTCTGCCATTTCTTGATCTTTGTATGCCTTGTTCAGTAAATGGGTGTTTATCAAATGCATAAATTCCTCATCACTTCTGGAAAGCAGTTCCACGAGCACGGTCTGGGTCAGGGATGATGAGTCAAGTTCATCCTCTTTGCACAAGGACCGTGCACATGGTGCTTACTACAACAGCCAATCTTCAGTGCTTGTTGCCTATAAAAGTTCTTGGAGAGCTACGGTGTTTGTTGGTGCTGATGACCTCTCAGGTGTTATGGGCCACTGAATACCCACGGCAAAGGAAAGATGGAGCCTCTTTTCTTCCTGAAAATGATGCTCAAAATATTGAAAGAAAAAAAGAATGAAGAAAGATTTGAATACACCTTTCAGTGCCCTAAATGTCCTTTCCTCTCCACCTTAGGCTCTGTGTTAAAATCGGGGATGGCAGACTAAATTATCATCTGGGTTCTCCTCAACTTCTTTCTCTTCTTTCTTTTTATGTTTTTAGAGATGGAGTTCTCGCTATGTTGCCTAGGCTGGATTCAAACTCCAGGGCTTAAGCGATCCTCCTGCCTCAGCCTCCTTCCCGAGAAGCTAGAACTACAGGTGTGTGCCACCGCACCTGGCTTTCTCTTCAACTTTTTATTTTAAGAAGTTTCAAGTTCACTGACAAGCTGCCAGAACAGCGCAGTGAGCATTCTCCACCCACCACAGAGATCCAACGATTTAAGTGAACCAAGTGTGGCTTGTGAAGTACAGCATTTTCATCATGTTGTGAGATTTTACATGCAAAGTGACTCAAGTTTTTAAAATCTGTAACCCGAAAAGCCTCTGTACTAACAACTACTCCTGAAAAAAGCTCTGGTGTGGTCATGGCGTGTGTGCCAGAAGTCTCTCGGCTACCCCACCTCCACAGCTTCATTTCTCCAATTTACTTCCTCAAAGGTGGGTGGATTGTTTGAGGCCAGGAGTTCAAGACCAGCCTAGGCAACAGGGTGAGACCCCATCTCTACAAGAAAAATAAAATTACTTCCTCAAATATGACGCCAAAATTTACTAGGGCTTGCCTTTACATGTTGACATTTTATTAAACTATAACTTTCTGGTCCTAGTGTCCTGGTCCTGATAAAAGCTTCCAGGATATTTCACCGTTTAGTTTGCATCGTTTCCTATCTTTACAGATTTAATGACAAACACCATATCTACCTGAGCTTTTCCCAGTTTCCCGGTAGAAATTAGTCCTGGACTGCTTCAGTTTGTTCGTTTTTTCTGAGAGGCTCTCCCCAGCCTTGTCTGGGCCCAGTGCTTTCCTTTTTCCTTAGAGATTTCATTTGCTGACTCTACAAGTCCACCCATAACCAGCTCTAACCACGCTCCCTGGATAAACAGCCACATGGTGGCCACACGCGTTCTGGGTGGTGACCCCGGGTCCTGCTTAGGACGAGAACCACAAACCGAAAAGCAGGTGCTCACACATGAGGGATGATTCCAGAAGCTCATTAAGCCTGGGGGAGAAGCTTTTCTCTTCTTTTTTTCTGAAGGAGACAAGTCTTGAGCATAGACAGAAGGAAGAGGAACGTTTGGGTTTAGTGACCTACCGAAAGTGCCAAACTAAATCTTGCTTCCCGTTCAGCTCTGCAGTTTAGGGCAGCGATCCTGGCTGCTTTTCATCCCAAGACCCCACTCAGCTGTAAGTTGTCAATCACATCACAGGAAACCACTCCCTGAGAATAAAAGATCCTTCTTTGAGCTTCTCCAAAATCCTGGTGGATTATCTCAACTAATTCACACAATCTCATTTTATGAAATGTGGAGACTGAAGCCAAGCGACTTGGCCAACCATAGGGTCAAGTCAATACCCTTCTGAAATTTCCTTAAAAACAATCCATAATTCCACTTCCAGAGATAACATTTCAGAGTAATAACCATGATAGAAACAAAAAATACAGATATCTGCACAAACATGATATAATAGTGTCATTTGTAATCTGACTTTTCATTTATAGCATATGAGTGTCTTTTGTGTTAATAAGTATATGATCATATCTATGTTTTTTTTTTTTTTTTTTGAGTTGGAGTCTCACTCTGGCGCCCAGACTGGAGTGCAGTGGCCTCTCCCGGCCACCGCAGCCTCGA
>NW_007249890.1:146472-170051 GCF_000164805.1 Carlito syrichta | reverse complement strand
GAGGCTGCGGTGGCCGGGAGCGGCCACTGCACTCCGGTCTGGGCTACAGAGTGAGACTCCGACATTTTTTAAAAAGATATATTTTGTGTTTACTGTGTGCTAGGCACTACTGTAAACCTTTTATATAGGAGTGCTTTTTTATTTTGAAAAGTTCTCCAACCACTATATGAGGCAGATACTTTCGCTGACTTCATTTTACAGACAAGGACGCTGTAAGTACAGAGAGGTTAAGACTTGCCCGATTTCCCACCACTAGGCAATGGCAGACTGAGCTCTGACGTTTGTGTTTTTTACCATTTCACGATATTGACTCATTTCAGAAGGGTGAGATTCGCAAACCCAGTGTATAAAAAAACAGAAATGCGTACATACTCTTTAGAAATTAAGGTGTTTTTGATGAGATTTGCCATGTTTTTAATGATTCTTTTTTTTTTAAATTTATTGTAGAGACGAGGTCTCGCCAATTTGCCCGGGTGGGTCTCGAACCCGCAGGCTCAGGCAATCCACTCGCCTCAGCCTCCCAAAGCATTGGGATTACAGGCTGAGCCACCGAGCCTGGCTGTTTTTAATGATTCTATACCCCTAGGCTTGTTGGCTCCCCTGAAGTCAAGTGAAAATGAGCAAGGAATTGTGTAGAGAAACAGAATCCGATAGTCCATATTCATTTATTTCGAGTCAGGATCTCGCTCCGTGCCCAGGCTGGAGTGCAGTGGCATGATCATGGCTCACCTCTGCCTTAATCTCCTGGGCTCAGGCGATCCTCCTGCCTCAGCCTCCCAAGTAACTGGGACTATAGGCCCTCGCCACCATGCCCAGCTGATTCTTTTTTTTTTTTTTTTTAAGAAACGAGATCTCGCTATGTTGCCTAGGCTGGTCTCGAACTCCTGGGCTCAAATGATCCTCCCACCTTGGCCTCCCAAAGTGCTAGGATTGCAGGCGTGAGCCTCTGCGCTTGGCCACCCTGACTATCTTTAACTAACTTAGGACAGACATTTGAACAGATCAGATTCGGCTGCCGCCAGGAGGTGTTCACCTGGTGACTCTGACTCAGCAGCCTGAGGGAGATAGGATGGTGAACTTCCTGGTGGCCATCCCCCAGTGCTCTGTAAAGCCCCTTCGTCTTGTCAGCTCTTCATTCTCCAGTTTCTGAAGCTCTCAGCTACCCCTACGTGCTTTGTTATTCTCTGAATAAAGCATCCCCTTATCTTACAGTAGTGGAATTACTCCCTTGCTCAGCCCCCTCCTTCCTTGGGAAATCCAGATGACCTGCATTCCCAGTACTGAGGAGAAACCCCTCTTCACAGTTGTAATGAGAACACATCTTCTTAGTCACCAAGCCATCACCTCATGGTAAACTCAAATGTCCTGACCTCCCCTCTCATGCCAGCTGGCCATTTTGAGAAAAACCCTGGGGGAAAGAGGAAGCTTTGACTCTCTTGGTCACCTAACTGGTGAGTACTCTTGGAGTTCCCAGAGGTTCAGGATGCCGTTGTGGTTGTTTCTAGGGTTCACTGTCATGAGCAAGAGGAGAAGTCATTTGAAGTGCTGGATATTCGATTGTGTGTTTAGCTGTTTATGTGAGCAATTTCCTGTCTGGAAATTGTCCAGGGGAGTGAAAATATTTCAGGTGGCCGGGCTCGGTGGCTCAGCCTGTAATCCCAGCACTTTGGGAGGCCGAGGCGAGTGGATTGCCTGAGCCTGAGGGTTCGAGACCCACCCGGGCAACTTGGCAAGACCTTGTGGCTATAATAAAAAATAGCCGGGCATGGTAGCACGCGCCTGTAGTTCTGACTACTTGGAAGGCTGAGGCAGAAGGATTGCCGGAGTCCAGCAGGTTGAGGCTGAGGTGGCCGGGAGCGTGCCACTGCATTCCAGTCTGGGTGACAGAGTGAGACTCTGACTCAAAAAAAAAGAAAATATTTCAGGTGCTGTATGCCCCATCAAGACAGCCCAGAGACAAGAGGAGACGCGTTTACATAGCATGTTGCTTTGATCTGCATGATGATAGGTAGATGCACCGGTCACTTCTTTTGAGCCTGGTTGATGGGTGCCTGTGGCATGGTCCCCGGCTGGTCACACTGCCTTCTGGATTATGTCCTTTCTTCTCCCTGTCCAAGGTCTTTGGCCATCGTCCAGGGAGAACTGCACGTTCTTTTTCAGAAACTCAAATCTTTCTTCCCTTGGGCCCCTGGTGCTCAGCGTCCTGAAGCCTCACACAGGGCCTGTTTCCTCTCCTTCTCCCTGGAGTTATAATCTGGCTTTCTGCCAGTCTTTCTGTCACTTCCACCTCACCAGCCACGTCCTCGGTGTTGTCCTGAAGTAGGTCAGGACTAGAAATTCCCCTGCTGACGTCTTCAGCCTGCTTGTTAACAAAGCAGTAAAGAGCTTGCCCAATGCTCAGCTGTCAACTCCCTGCCTCAGTTGAAAGGTCAGAGAAACACGTTTTCTCATCACTGGACACAGAACGACCTTTCGGCTTGGGTGTTGAGGGCTCAGAACCTTGGTGTCTCACACCCATGACCTCAGATGCTGCGACCATCCCACCGTGTATTTTGAGTCTTGGGGATGCACTGGGATTCTGTTCCCTTCTGTATCTTCCAGATCAATCCACCCCCCACCATGTCTTCCTTTCCCATGCCTCTTGGGTTTGTTCTTTTTTCTCCTTTTCTGTTTTTCACCACCTTAGACAACACTCCTCTTGTCATGCTCTGAAATCCCCAATCTGAACCTCTTTTTTTTTTTTGAGTTGAAGTGTCTGTTGCCCAGGCTGGAGGGCAGTGGCATGATCACAGCTCACCACAGCCTCAATCTTCTGGGCTCAGGTGATCCTCCCGCCTCAGCCTCCCGCATAGCTGGGACTACAGACATTCCCCACCACGCCCAGCTAATTTTTAAAAATTTTTCCTGGAGACGAGGTCTCGCCATGTGGCTCAGGCTGGTCTCGAACTCTTGGGCTCAGGCAGTCCTCCCACGTCAGCCTCCCAGAGTGCTGGGATGACAGGCATGAGCCACCACGTTCGGCTTGAACTTCACCCATGGCAGTCCCAGGACCTCCCACACCCTACCATGATTCTGTGAGAACAGAAACCCAGTTTTTCAACAGTAGACCCACAAGCAGGGTTTGCCATCGATGGCTGAATGAATGAATGAATGGATTTCTGAATCGCTACAACAACGGCCTCCTGCCTCTCTCCAGGGCATGGTCTCAGGCGTCCACAGCTCCTACAAACTGGTTGCTCCCTTATGTCTGAATTACTAGGTGTGTTGCTCAAGGCGCCCATCCGTGGACCCCTTAAACCCATCCTTCTTCGTCTCCCTTCTTCATCCCCCCTCTTTTCTCCTGTACTCACACGCCTCTGCTCCCATCTGGAGGCCTGGACTTTCCTGCCCACTGTGGCCCTGTGAATTCTCGGCCCCCGTCGTGAGAGCCTAGTCTCCTTCTCAGACGTCTTTTCTTTTGCCCTGTTACCAAGACCGTCTCCTCCGTGAGGGTCAACTCAAGCCCTCCTCCTTCTCTGAAGCTCCTGGGCCTTTCTCTTCCAGACCTCAGCTTTCTCTGGTCATTGGCTGGTCTTCCACTTAATGTGTTAACAATCCCACTGGTGAAGGTCTTGCCCACGCACCTGGATGATGGTATCTTCGAGGCCAGGAGATATACTTTTCAGGTCTTTCGCATCCTACATAACTCTTAGTCTAATCTGGCTTCTACTCTGGTTGCTCAATCATGCCTCACCACAGCCTTGACTTCTGTGCTTACGTGATCCTTTTGCCTCAGCCTCCCGAGCAACTGGGACTACAGGCGTGCACCACCACACTTGGCTAATTTTTTGATTTTTTGTAGCGATGAGGGCTTGCTGTGTTGCCCAGGCTGACCTTGAACTCCCGGGCTCAAGAGATCCTCCCGCCTCCGTCTCCCAAATTGCTGGGATCACAGACGTGAGCCACGGCACCTGGCCCTTATTGTTTTAAGAGACTTTTTTTAAAACTTTTTCTCCAATGTTGGTAACTGTGAGTGCATGAAGGTATATTTGACAGCTTTTGCTTCCCTACCCCTCCTATCCTATCTAACATCTCACTACAATATCCAGCAATCCTTGGGCCTGGTGGGCTTGGTGGATACTCCCTAATATCAAGCCCTTCATGTCAAGATATTGAGGGACCAATGAGTGCCCCAGGCAGGTACGGAAGCCTTTTGAGACCCCTCCTAGGTTTCTGTCCAAACTCAGTGGACTTGAATCCTCATTGCCGTTCATGGATATGTAAGTCCAAGGTTGGTCATAGGTCCTGCCTTGAACCAGGTCAGCAAGCCATCATTCCAGGAAGCAGGGCAGCCTCAGGCTTCTCTACCTGAAAGGGTTGTTCCATGTCCGGGGAGCCAGGCTTTTCAGAATGTATGGACAAGGAGGGACAGGTACTTCCTGGTCTCTCTGAGGGTCCCCAGCCAGCCCCAACCCTTAATGTGCTTACAAAGCTCATGGAGATGACTTTTTTAAACAGAGGCCAAGCCTCACTATGTCACACAGGCCAGAGTGCAGTGGCTATTCACAGGCACAATCACAGGGCACTGCAACCTCAAACTCCTGGATTCGAGTGATCCTCCCCTGCCTTGCTGGGACTACAGGTGCGTGCCACTGCACCCAGCTCTGGAGATCACATTTTTTTTTAATTGAAGGCTCACTCTGTTGCCCAGGCTGGAGTGCAGTCCCACGATCACGGCTACTGCAGCCTCAACCTGCTGGGCTCAAGCGATCCTTCCACTTCAGCCTTCCAAGTAGCTCGGATCACAGGGGCATGCCACCACGCCTGGCTAATTTTTTTATTTGTTGTAGAGACGAGATCTCACCAAGTTGCCCATTCTGGTCTCAAACCCCTAGACTCAGGCAGTCCTCTCGCCTCCACCTCCCAAAGTGCTGGGATTACAGGTGTGAGCCACCATGCCTGGCTGGAGATCATCTTAAAATGCAGATTCTGAGTCAGTGGGTTTGAGATGGGACCTGAAATGGTTCATTTCTAACAAGCTCCCAGATGATACCGATGCTGGTGCTGTTGCTGTCTGTCTGTGGACCATACTCTGAGCAGGAAGGGTCTAGAACACAGACACAAACATTAGCAAGTGGGGAGAGTCACAGGGAAGACTCCGCCCACGCACACTGGCATTCACCGTAGCATCTCCTGGAAGAATCAGGCTAAGTCTGTCTTTCATTCTCTTTCAAACAGCATATCCAAGTTTTGCAACCATAAGCACCAGCCAGGAGAATATATTTTCCATGCAGAAAACGATGATGCTGAATTCACCAAAATCTTCACGCTGAATATAAGAAGTAAGTTAAATGGCCAAGAATTTAATTGTTATCTTATAACTACTTAATAATTTAAGGAGTCTTAACCAGTCTTCACCAGGAAGAGGTAAGTAATGGGTTTGAAGGAATGCTACAAAATTGTGTTTGTGTATATGCTGAAATGTTTTGAAATTTTATTCTTGTACCTGACTGAGGTTTTGGTCATGTATCTCTTTCTGTGTTTATCCTCAGAAGCTAAAAGACTTATTCCATATAGTCTCTGACTATGCTGTAATGTGACTTTATTGATTTTAGTACTTTTTGTGTGTGTGTGAGAGGGAGTCTCAATCTGTCGCCCAGGCTGGAGTGCAGTGGCATGATCACAACTTACGGCAGCCTCAACTTCTTGGGCTCAGGTGATCCTTCTATCTCAGACTCCCAAGTATCTGGGACTACAGGCACACCACCATGACCAGCTACTTTTTTTTTTAAATGTATTTTATTGTAGAGATGAGGTCTTGCTATGTTGCCCAGGCTGGTTTCGAACTGCTGGGCTCAAGCAATCCTCCTGCCTGGGCCTCCCAAAGTGCTAGGATGACAGGTGTGAGTCACCTGTCTGGCTCACTTCAGTACTTTGGAAGGTTATATTAAAGAAAGGCTGAAATTCATATTACCTGCCATTTATTTGCTTCAATAATTTTCATTTCTTTGGTTTATAAAAAGATGAGCATCCAACATTATGTTGAACTCTTTGCTGATACTGCTCCTTAAACTAAGAATCGTTTGGGGGTATGTGGGTGGTTAGAGGTCTACACCTCAGCCCTTCCCAGGGGGACCCTTGGTGGAAGGTGGTATACAGTCGAGAGGTGTGAGGGCTGCCCAGCCAGGTGACAAGCGAGAGCAGCCGAGGGTGTTGAGGTATCCCAAGTGATACGGCCTCCCAGAAGCACAGATTGCCCTGGAATCGACAGGCAGGCTGTGCTGAAGCCAACTTGGAGGCCCTTTCTGGAAAGTGCCACCCTCCAGGAGCTCATCTTCTGTGTTCTTCCCGGCAGGGAAGCCTCAAGTGCTCGCCGAGGCATCCACAAGCCAGGCGTCGTGTTCCTCGGATGGATACCCCTTGCCATCTTGGACTTGGAAGAAGTGCTCTGACAAGTCTCCCAAGTAATAAGGACATTGACGTCACTTGTCACAGAGGAACATAAAACTGTCTCTCTTTCATGAATACAGTTTAAAAAGAAATGATGACATAGTTACAATCTCACCTTCTGAATCAACCATAATTCTCAATGCGCCTAGATTGTTTCTAATTGCTTTTGTTTGTAGTTTTTTGTTGTTGTTGTTGTTTTTGAGTTGTTGGAGTCTCACTCCATCACCCAGGCTGGAGTGCAGTGGCACACTCATGGCTACCGCACCCTCGACCTGCTGGGCTCAGGTGATCCTTCCTCCTCAGCCTTCCAAGTAGTTGGAACTACAGGCATGCGCTACCATGCCCGGCTAATTTTTTGATTTATTGTAGAGATGAGGTCTTGCCAGGTTGCCCAGGCGGGTCTCAAACCTGTAGACTCAGGCAGTTCTCTCACCTCGGCCTCCCAAAATGCTGGGATTACAGGATTGAGCCACCACGCCCAGCCTCGTTGTGTTTTTGAGTCAGGATCTCTCTCAGTCACCCAGGCTGGAGGGCGGTGGCACAATCATGGCTCACCGCAGCCTCGACCCGCTGGGCTCAGGCGATCCTTTTACCTCAACCTCCCAAGTAGCTGGGACAACAGGTGTGTGCCACTACGCCTGACTAATTTTTATATTTTTTGTAATGACGAGGTCTCGCTATGTGGCCCAGGCTGGTCTTGAATTCTTGGGCTCAAGCGATCCGATCCTCTCGCCTCTGCCTCCCAAAGTGCTGGGATGGCAGGCGTGAGCCACCACGCCCTGCCTGTTTCTTATAACTTTTTTTTTTTTTTTTTAAAGAAAGCAGGATTTATTGAAAGGACAGAAAAGCTCCCACAGTGGGAGGGGACCCGAAGGGGTTGCCCCTCTGATAACTTTTAATAGATGAGTCTCTTTTAGAACTCGCTCCAGAAACCCTGAGTTCTGATCTGATGACAGCCCCACCGGTCTAACCTCTCTGTCTGCCCTTTCTTTTCAGCTGCACAGAAGAAATCACAGAAGGAGTCTGGAATAAAAAGACGAATAGAAAGGTGTTTGGACAGTGGGTATCCAGCAGCACTCTGAACATGAGTGAGGCTGTCAGAGGGTTCCTGGTCAAGTGTTGTGCGTACAACTCCGTTGGCACGTCTTGTGAGACGATCCTTTTAAACTCTCCAGGTACACAACTGTTGCTATTGTAACATTCCACCACCAGGAAATCCCCACTGGAAGCTTGTCCCTGTCACTGACTTTTGTCTGGGGGTTTTACGAGAGAGGACAGGTTCAGTGTGTGAGGAAAGAGTCTTTTGAGTCAGGCAGGAATCCCCTCTGGTGTAGACTGTCTTGAGGCTGAGGCAGAGTTCTTCATACTCTGGGGTGACTCACAAGTCACAGTGAGATGGAGAACCACACACTCCCGTGTCAAGAGTCTCAACTAAACATCCCCACTTTCATGTAATACCTTTGTAGAAGGGACATAGGCTTCTTTTTTCTCCGACTTGTACATTCCGTGGATTTCAACAGATGTTATTCTTAGAACCCCAGTAAATAGTTTTTTAAAATGAGTTCAAGGCTAGGCATGGTGGCTCACACCTATAATTCCAGCACTTTGGGAGGCCGAGGAGAGAGGATGGCTTGAGGTCAGGAGTTTGAGACCAGCCTGGGCAACATAGCGGGACTGCACCTTGACAAAAAATTTTTAAAAATTATTTGGACATGGTGGCACACGCCTGTAGTGCCAGCTAATGGGAGGCTTAGGCAGAAGGATCACCTGAGCCCAGGAAGTTGAGGCTGTGATGAGCCATGAGCATGCTACTGCATTCCAGCCTGGGCGACAGAGTGAGACCTTGACTCAAAAAAAAAAAAAAAAGAGTTCAGACTCATCTAGAATTTTCTGGCAAGGAAACGGGTCCATGATGGGACTTGCGCCTGATTTTTCTGTGGGGTGCTGAGTGTCACAATTACTGGAGCTGGACGTAAGGGGTGCTTATGGGCGGCTACTGTCTAGAGGACTCCACAGACGTTCTGTTTCGTGGCTGAGTGACACTCTTCTTGCAGGTCCCGTCCCTTTCATCCAAGACAGCATCTCATTCTATGCGACAATTGGGCTCTGTCTTCTCTTCATTGTCGTTCTGACCATGCTCATTTGCCACAAGTATAAAAAGGTAAACGCAAAGGTAAAAGTCCACGGTTGACCATCTCCTGTGTCCGCAGAGCTGCCTATCCCTAACCGACTCGTCATTTTGTCCCCAAAGCAATTGAGGTACGAGAGCCAGCTGCAGATGGTGCAGGTGACGGGCTCGCTGGACAACGAGTACTTCTATGTTGACTTCAGAGAGTACGAATATGATCTCAAGTGGGAGTTTCCAAGGGAAAACTTAGAGTTTGGTAAGAATGGAACGTTCCAGATGTTTCTGTTGCATCTCCGTTCTGCTGGGGAAAAAATAAACATCTTTCAAAGGCATTTCCTCACCGTTTATCTTTGCAGGGAAGGTGCTGGGATCGGGTGCCTTTGGAAAAGTGATGAATGCCACTGCTTATGGGATTAGTAAAACGGGAGTGTCCATCCAGGTTGCAGTCAAGATGCTGAAAGGTGTAGTATGCTGGGATGGTAGAAATGACGATGAACACAGATGGAGGGCATGGGTCCCACGGGCTCCCTGCCCTGTTTCCCATCCTTTTTGGGGTGGGTCAGGGTCTCACTCTGTCGCCCAGGCTAGAGTGCAGTAAGCACGCTCATGGCCACCCCAGCATTGACCTGCTGGGCTCAGGCAATCCTTCCTCCTCGGCCTTCCAAGTAGCTGGAACTACAGGCATGCGCCGCCACGCCCAGCTATTTTTTGATTTATTGTAGAGATGAGGTCTCGCCAAGTTGCCCAGGCGGGTCTCAAACCCGCGGGCTCAGGCCATCCTCTCGCCTTGGCCTCCCAAAGCGGTGGGATTACAGGCCTGAGCCACCGCATCCCCCTCCCATTCTTTTGACAGGTCCTGTTTGCCAGCTCCAAGCCTACAAAGGGATTAGGCCGGCATTCGTGTCAACCAAGCCATGAATCTGAAACATAAGCCATGAATACAAGACTCCACCTCTTCTTCTTCTCTCTTTATTGAGTTTTTATTGGCATCAATATCTGGGGATAGGCTGGGCATGGTGCCTCACTTTGGGAGGCCGAGGCGAGAGGATTGCCTGAGCCCAGGGATTTGTCATCAGCCTGGGCAACTTGTCGAGACCTTGTCTCTACAATAAACAAAAATAATTATCCGGGCGTGGTGGTGCACACCTGTAGTCCAAGCTACTCAGGAGACTGAGGCAGGAGGATTGCTTGAGCCCTGCAGGTCAAGGCTGCGAGAGCCGTGATCATGCGACTGCACTCCAGCCTGGGTGACAGAATAAGACTCTGACTCAGTTGCCGCAGTCGGAAGTGGGTTCTTCTGTTGTGAAGTAGACTTTGGGAGAGGGAGCCATTGGGGCCCTCGGGACTCACGCCCCGTACGCTCCTCCACCCATCTGACCTGGCATCCGGCCTCCACCCTGTCCCTCACCACCACTCACTCAGCAAGAGCACCTCACCTGGCTCTCTTGCTGAGGTCAACTGCGACCTCCAGCCAAGGCCAATGGCATTTTTCAGTCCTCATGTCGCTTGGTTTTTCCGCATCGGCTGACTCTCCTCTCCATCTGGACACGCCTTCTTCCTCTGGGCTCCATGCTGTCTTGTTTTTCTGTCTTCCTGCCGCCCCTCTGACTGCTTGCTAGTCCTTGGTGGGTCCACCCTCCTCCATCTGGCCTTTGCTTTTTGTTTTGTTTTGTTTTTTTGTGAGTCGGAGTCTCACTCTGTCACCCAGGCTGGAGTGCAGTGATACAATCATGGCCACTGCTGCCTTGACCTGCTGGGCTCAGGCAATCCTTCCGCCCTTGCCTTCCAAGTAACTGGGACTATAGGTGTGCATCACCACACTCAGCTAATTTTTTTCATTTATTATAGAGACAAGGTCTTGCCATGCTGCCTGGGCTAGTCTTGAACCCTTGGGCTCAGACAATCCTCTCGCCTCCTCCTTCCAAAGTGCGGGGATGACAGGCATGAGCCACCACACCCGGCTCCATTCAACCTTTGAAGAGGCATTCCTGCGGGCTTGCTCTTGGGCCTCCTTGCGTTTTGCACTATATACTTCCTACAGGCTGTCTCTGCCACCCCATGGCTTCCTTCTGTACCTGTGGGCATTGGGAGTGCAGCTCCCGTCAGCGCTTCAGACTCATACATCCAAGTGCTTGAATGTCTCAGAAGTTCCTTTATTTTTATTTTGTTGAATCAAGGTCTCACTCTGTTGCTCTGTCTGGAGTGCAGTGGCACAATCATAGCTCACTGCAGCCTCGACCTCCCAGAGAGCCTTCCACCTCAGCCTCCTGAGCAGCTGGGAGTACAGGCATGCACCACCACACCTGGCTAATTCGTAAAAAATTTCTTTTGTAGGGATGAGGTCTTGCGCTATTGCCAAGGCTGGTCTTGAACTCCTGGGCTCAAGCAATCCTTCCAACTCGGCCTCCCAAAGTGCTGGAATTACAGGCTCGAGCCATCACGCCCAACCTCAAAAATCCCTTTCATTCAGCTTATCCAAACTGAGTTCCCCAATCCTAGCCCTCCATCAACACCCTTCTCTCAATGATTGGCAGAGAGTGCCAGTGAGGAACCACCTTCCACACAGGCGGGCACACCAGAAACCTGTCGTCCCCCTGGGCACCGCCCTCTTGCTGACATCCGCAAGCTGTTCCTATCAGGCTCCCTGCGTGCCGACTCCTGAATGCACCCTCTTCTCCCATCTCCATGACAACCGCCCCAGGCTAAGCCTATCTCTCTGGGATGGCGGCGGTGGCCTCGGATGCAGGCCCCTCCATCCACTCTTCCTTCCCTTTGGATGCTGTACGCCGAAGGCCAAGGGACAGTTTTGAAAGGCACAGTAGACCCAATGGTCATCTTGCTTCACGCTTCCTCATCCCCTGCACGCTCTGGCTCTGCTCACCTCCTCCCAGCACGCTGGCCCTCTTTCCGTTCTCCCAGCCCCAATTCCCGTCCACCACAGGGCCTTTGCACAAGCAACTCCTTCTGCTTCCTCTTTGAGTTAGCGATCTCCCACTTCCGCTCAGATCTCGGCGTAAACACCGCTTCCTCAGGGAAGACTTCTCTCACACCACAGACACCATGGAGTCCCCTGCGATAGGTCACCTCTGCTTTCTCCCCATGGACTTTAGCACCACAGTAATTACATGTTTGTTTAATGCAAAGCAAGACATTAGTCCAATTAATCTTTTTTGGTTTGTTTTTGAGTTGGGGTCTCACGCTGTTGCCCAGGCTGGAGTGCCGGTCATTCCAGCACTTTGGGAGGCCAAAGCGAAAGGATCAGTCTGGGCAACATAGCGAGACTCCCACCTCCAGCTCTACAAAAAAATCAATAACTTAGCTGGGCATGGTGGTGCAATCCCAGACACACGGGAGGCTGAGTCGGGAGAATGGCCTGAGCCTAGAAAGTCAAGGCTGCAGTGAGCTGTGATCACGCCACTGCACTTCAGCCTGGACGACAGAGTGATGCTCCGACTCAAAAAATAAAAGAAGACAAAATTCCCATTTTACTTGTATTTTACATTTCTATGCTTCTTCGTTGACAGAGAAAGCAGACAGTTCTGAGAGAGAGGCGCTCATGTCAGAGCTCAAAATGATGTCTCACCTTGGAAACCATGAGAATATTGTGAACCTGCTGGGGGCGTGCACGCTGTCAGGTAATCAGCTTCCACTGAAAACACCTGATCAAAGACACGTTGGCTTGAAGATTTGAATATTTGTCCTCATTTTTTTCCCCTCTTTTCTCAGTCACAGTGTGGGCTATGAAACCCAAGTGCAATTAGACATTGCGCTCTCTGTAATCAGATGGGGCAAACTAGGGAAGGCCTCCCTTTTACCTGCTATATTGGGATATGTTGCGTAATTCTAACCTGCTTAAACAACAGTAATACTCTGAGTACCTGGGTGGCATCTGTACTTCCCCCACTGTGAGGCTGGCATCAATGCAGTGATGAGGCTTGGACCCTACGCCTCATAACAAAGCTGAAATTGTGTTCTTTGCAGTGATGAGGCTTGGACCCTATGCCAATTGGTCTCACTTCTGCCTAGAAATACCCAAATGATGGCTCAAGGATCATTCTTTTTAAAATTTATTTATTTATTTATTTATTATTTATTTTTTTGAGTTGGAGTCTCACTCTGTTGCCCAGATGGGAGTGCAGTGGCCGCTCCCGGCTACCGCAGCCTCGACCTGCTGGGCTCCGGCGATCCTTCCGCCTCAGCCTTCCAAGTAGCTGGAACTACAGGTGCGCGCTACCATGCCCGGCTGATTTTTTGATTTATTGTAGAGATGAGGTCTCGCCAAGTTGCCCAGGTGGGTCTCGAACCCGCGGGCCCAGGCAATCCACTCACCTCAGCCTCCCAAGGTGCGGGATTACAGGCTGAGCCACTGAGCCCGGCTCAAGGGTCATTCTTTCTGGGACAGCCGACCTGGGGCTAGCAGTAAAAGAAAAGGAAAATGAATCTAAGACAGGATTGGGATCTCTCCCTCTGCAGACAACAAATTAGCACGTGGTTACCCAATGTTCGCAGCGCAGCTGGCATTATTACTCCCAGTTGCACACTGGAGAGTCTAGAAGGCCAAGCGGTATCGGGGGTGCCATTTGTACCACCAGGACCAAAGGGAAAGACAAGAGGTTGCCACTTTCCAAAAGTTTGCACAGAAAGATGAAACGGACTGTCATGTGTAAGACAGAGGCTCAGTATGATAAAAGTTGGACTCTCAGAGTCAGGCGAGCCCTCATGGAGGATATTGTCTGCTACATAAACTTCTGGGAAAAAAAATAAAAACCAGTTTGATGCTTATATACGTATAATGACAATTGTAACTGTTTCAGGACCCATTTACTTGATTTTTGAATACTGTTGCTATGGCGATCTTCTCAACTACCTAAGAAGTAAAAGAGAAAAGTTTCACAGGACGTGGACAGACATTTTCAAGGAACACAATTTCAGCTTTTACCCCACTTTCCAGTCACACCCGAATTCCAGGTAAGACATGGGGTCAGGGTTTCATAATTAGATGCCGTGGCATGACTGCTGGTCAAGCATCCTTCATTGCCCAGTTTCTAAAGGCATTGTGTGGGACGTGGGGTCCTGAGACCGAGAAAATTCACCAGTCTGTGCTGGAGTTTCTCGTTAATTTGAAACAATGACACCTGATCCTTTCCTTCAGCATAGGTGTGTAAGTGAGCTAAGCTCTCTCCACCCACGCTTGGGTCGCACCCTGAACACCTGTCTGGACTTGGGAAAGGTGCACTGTTCAATTTTTCAAGACTCACGGGCATTGGTAGAAAAGAATTTTCCCAAAGTCCCTAACATATTCTTAGAGACTAGCCTGAGTCCTGGGACTGTTGCTCAAAGGAGCTCTAAATCCATCCACTGGATGGATGGATTGGCATGCGATGGGGACACAGTAAAGCAGTGGCCACTCCTCTCTTTGTTGTGCGTTGTGTATTCTGCCATCCATGGGGACCCAGAGTGACACCCGGTCCTGTGGGATTTCTTGTGTTAGCATGCGTTCAGGATGGCTGTAGGAGTTTGGCGGGACTCGTCCTCGTCCTTAAAATGTCTTTCTGGTTCCTGGAGCGTGATTGCTTAATGGCGTCTTTCTCGGCAGAATCCACAGTCGTCTCTATGGAAGGGTCCCTCCATCCCCAGTGCATCCTATTTCCCTGCCTCTGTGGAAGCCCTGCCTTATTCCGAAGGCATGTTTGCTTGTCAGAGATTTTTTTTCTCTGCCGGGGGGCCTTTTGGGGATTGCATTTGAGATTCCCAGCCTTGCTTTCCTAGAACCTCAGTTTCACGGCAGGTCTTTGGCTTTCAAGGTCTGAGACAGAGACCAGTATCTCAGAGCCATCAGGTCCCATGTACATCCCTAGCATGTCTCTGCAGAGTTGCCCTTCATGGTTCATTTCCATCACACGAACCCTGCCTTTGACACTCTGTTCTCAGTTCCCAGTGAGAACTAAGAGAACCCTGGACCTCTGTTATGTCACCCATATTCTAGAACAGAGCGTCTATCCTAGTGAGCCAGATGTGTGTGACCAGAACTTCATGGTCAGTGATCAACTCCTTTGATTCATACTGGCCACTGGGACAGTAAATACCCTCAGGCTATTCTTTTGGGACTATTTGTGTCCTGAAAACATTAAGCCATTCTCCAAAGACATGTACATTGTAAATTAGATAAACTCGTAAATTGAAATAAACTGGATCCCACTCTATTTATAATTTCTACAGGACTCCTCAGTGAGGAGTGTTATATACCTTAAAAAAAGATTTTTATGGTGACTATTCATTTCACAGGAAAAAGAAACGAGCTTTACCCAGGTGTGGGTTCGAATTCTACTCTTTATAACCTTGTGACAGTAGCAGATAATACTTGTCTCACTGATTCTGATTTCTCTTTTATAAAATGTGACTTCAAAACCCAGCTCATAGGCTGTGGCAAGGATCGAGTGATGATATTTTGAAACTGTGAGGCACTGTCCGGAAAACAGGGGTCCCTCTTACTTTAGTCAGGCTGGCAAGCCCAGGGATACAGATGTTTTTATTGTTTTTTTTTTTTTTTTTTGAGTTGGAGTCTCACTCTGTCGCCCAGACTGGAGTGCAGTGGCCGCTCCCGGCCACCGCAGCCTCGACCTGCTGGGCTCCGGCGATTCCTTCCGCCTCAGCCTTTTGAGTAGCCGGAATTACAGGCACGCGCTACCACACCCGACTGATTTTTTTATTTATTGTAGTTATTTTTCATTGAAGTTTTGAACCTTTCAGAGTCATACAATAGGGTTGTAATCAGCTTCTTCCAAATTCCTGTTAATGGTGATATTTTTGTTTCTTCCCATGAATCATGGTTATTCTTTTCTTTTTCTTTTTCTTTTTCTTTTTCTTTTTCTTTTTTTGAGTCGGAGTCTCACTGTCTCCCAGGCTGGAATGCAGTGGCATGTTCACAGCCACCACAGCCTCGACTTGCTAGATTGAGGCAACCCTTCCACCACAGCCTTCCAAGTATCTGGAACTACAGGTACCACCATGCCTGGCTAGTTTTTTTGATTTATTGTAGAGATGAGGTCTCGCCAGGTTGCACAGCCTAGTTTCGAACCCCTGGGATCAGGCAGTCCTCTCACCTCTGCTTCCCAAAGTGCTGGGATTACTAAGGTGTGAGCCACCATGCCTGGCATGGCATCTAGAATAGTGTATCCTTAACATAAAGGTTTTCCATTTACTTCGCCCAAATCCATTAGGAGTTATTTTTTATCACTGTTTATCAAAATTTCTTTTTTTGTTTGTTTGTTTTTGAGATAGCATCTCACTATATTGCCCAGGTTGGTCTTGAACTTCTAGACTCCAGCAATCCTCCTGCCTCATCCTCCCAAAGTGCTGGGATTATAGGCATGAGCTACCACACCTGGCCATGAAATGTATTTCTTTTCTTTTCTTTTCTTTTTTTTTTTTGAGTTGGAGTCTCACTCTGTCACCAAGGCTGGAGTGCAGTGGCATGCTCATGGCCACTTCAGCATCGACCTGCTGGGCTTCAGTGATCCTTCTGCCTCAGCCTTCCAGGTAGCCAGAACTACATGCATGCACTACAATACCCAGCAAAATTTTTATTTATTGCAGAGATGAGGACTTGCCAAGTTGCCTGGGCTGGTCTTGAACCTGCAAGCTCAGGTAATCCACTTGCCACAGTCTCCCAAAGTGCTAAGATTATAGGCTGAGCCACTGAGCCCAGCTGTTTTTATTTTTTATTTTTGAGTAGGAATCTCACTCTGTCGCCCAGGCTGGAGTGCAGTGGCATGATGACGGCCACCACAGCCTTGACCTGCTGGGTTCAGGCAATCTGTTCGCCTCACCCTTCTGAGTAGCCGGAACTACAGGTGTGTGCCACCACACCTGGCTAGTTTTTTTATTTATTGTAGAGATGAGGTCTTACATGTTGCTCAGGTTGGTCTTGAACCCCTGAGCTCAGGGAATCCTCTCACCTCCGCCTCCCAAAGTGCTGGGATTACAGGCATGAGCCACTGTGCCTGGATAATTTTTGGTTTATAGTAGAGACAAGATCTGGTCAAGTTGCTCAGGCTGATGACAAATCCCTGGGCTCAGGCAATCTTCTTTTTAACGTACACAGAAATAGGTAGATGGATGGCGTGCTTTTAATTTAAAAGCCTATTTATAATTGGAATCCATTTACTTGGTGCATTTTTAATCTAAAATGTCTGCTCAGAAGAAGAATGTAAATACTTTTTTTCTTTTTAATAGCATGCCTGGTTCAAGAGAAGTTCAGATACACCAAGACTCAGACCAGACCTCAGAGCATCATGGGAACTCATTTCATTCTGAAGGTAATGTTTTATTCTAACTAGAAGCATTTTACAATGGAAGTGAATACAAGAGTTTTGTATTAGCCATTTTTAAACACTGTGTAAATGCAAAAGCATTTTTTCTTTGCTAAAGTCAGATGATAGTTAAAAGCCAAAGTTTATATATTGTTAATTTTTGTTCGTTTGTTTGAGATAGCGTCTCACTCCTGAGTAGCTGAGACTACAGGTACACACCACCATGCCTGACTAACTTTGTGATTTTTTTGTAGAGATGAGGTTTTGCTGTGTTGCCCAGGGTCTCACTGCTGCCTTGACCTCCTGGCTCAGGCAGTCCTTCTGCCTTAGCCTCCTGAGTAGACGGGACTACAGGTGTCCACCACCACACCTGGCTAATTTTTTGATTTTTTTTTTTTTCTTTTTTGAGTTGGAGTCTCACTTGGTCGCCCAGACTGGAGTGCAGTGGCCGCTCCCGGCCACTGCAGCCTCGCCTGGTGGGCTCCGGCGATCCTTCCGCCTCAGCCTTCCGAGTAGCCGGAATTACAGGCATGCGCTACCACGCCCGGCTGATTTTTTGATTTATTGTAGAGATGAGGTCTCGCTGCCCAGGCGGGTCTCGAACCCGCGGGCTCAGGCAATCCATTCACCTCAGCCTCCCAAAGGCTCGGGATTACAGGCTAAGCCACCGAGCCTGACTATTTTTTGATTTTTTTATAGAGATGGAGTCTCTTGCCCAGGCTGGTCTCGAATTCCTGGGCTCAAGCAATCCTCCTGCCTCGGCCTCCCAAGGTGCTGAGATTATAGGCATGAGCCACCATGCCCAGCCTGCTGTGAATTTTATGCCAATGCTCAACTAATAAACACTGAGGACTATTTCATCTGGTCAGGATATTCTTTTCAAAACCATAAATTAATTAGAGTCATCTTATTACCTGATAAGCGGGAAAGATCATGAGTCCTACAGTCAGATAGAATTCAGGTCAACCTCAGTTGCTTTGTTTTCTGACTGGATGACTTTGGACATGTCGTGTAACCATTGGAATCACAATTTTCTTATTTATAAAATGGGCCTAACACTCCTTTCCTTGTAGGACTGTTAGACGCATTTAATAAAAGAAGATGAAATGTACAATGCTGTTTCAAAATATGATTGACACTCGATTAATATTAATTTCTTTCCCAATGTGACAAAACAGCCTAGTGCAAAAAAAAAAGGCGGGGGGGTGTATTTAAAGTTTTTGACTTAGCCTGTAATCCTGCCTGAGCCCGCGGGTTCAAGACCCACCTGGGCAACTTGGCAAGACCTCATCTTTACAATAAATCAAATATTAGCCAGGCGTGGTAGTGTGTGCCTGTAGTTCCAGCTACTTGGAAGGCTGAGGCGGAAGGATTGCAGGAGCCCAGCAGGTTGAGGCTACGGTGGCCGTGAGTGTGCCACTGCACTCCAGCCTGAATGACAGAGTGAGACTCCAACTCAAAACAACAACAACAAAAAAACCACTTTTGACTCATCAGGTCACCTGCCATCAAAGTAGGCAGGGAGTTACTTTATCTCTAACCAAAACAAATCTTCTGTGACCCTTCACAGACTGTTCAATGCTCAGCATAAACAGGTCACATCTTAGTCGGCCAAAAAGATGATGCTTTGATTATGCGTCCTTGTACCTTTTCCTAACCCTGGCCTTAATACCCTTCCCATAGAAGTTTTTTTTTTTTTTTTTTTTTTTTTTGAGTCGGGGTCTCTCTCTGTCACCCAGGCTGGAGTTTGGTGGCACAATCACAACTCACCATAGCCTCGACGTCCTGAGCTCAGGCCAGCCTCCCACCTCAGCCTCTCGAGTAGCTGAGATTACAGGCATGTGCTACCATGCCTGGCTAATTTTGTGATTTTTTTTTTTTTTAATAGAGACGTGGTCTCACTTGGTTGCCCAGGCTGGCCCGTAGAGATTTTAATAAGGCACCTTCTTAGAGTTACGGCCAAAGTGAAGACTGGCTTTCTTTTACAGATGAGATCGAATATGAAAACCAAAAGAGACTGGAGGAAGAAGAGGACTTGAATGTGCTGACATTTGAAGATCTTCTTTGCTTTGCCTATCAAGTTGCCAAAGGAATGGAATTTCTGGAATTTAAGTCGGTAAGCTCCTTTTGAAGAAAAAAACAAAGATTTAAAAATTATGAAAAAGATGTGCTCACCTATTTTTTCTTGTTTATTTTGACTCATATCCCTTGAACTCTGTCTTTTCCCTTCCATTTACGGCTGGAGTCACCTAGAATGTCAGTTGGACTCTCGGCTGATGGTAGCATAAAGACCTGGAAGCCCTTATCAGGGAATGGCTGGCATGGTCCTCCCGGGCTGTCCAAGTCTCCTGCAACGTCCAGGGTAGAACAGCAAGACAGGAAGTCCTTAGAAAACTCCTTCAAAAAGAAGTGTGGCATCATCACTGCCCTCTTGGACAGCCATCCAGGTTGTGTCTGCATGTAGGCTTTTGACCCAGGGACAGAGTGGGTTGACCCAGCATGCTCTGTTTGCTGGGCAGCCACCCCAAGTGCTTTTGTCTAATTCAGTCAGTAGCAGTCATGCAGGGATGCTGTCTCCTGGGTGGATAACCCCAGATTACAAACTGGGGTGGTAAGGCCCTGGAGCCTCTGCGAACCATGACCTCTACCCCAATTTTGCCTCCTTTTTTTTTTTTTTGAGTTGGAGTCTCACTCGGTCGCCCAGACTGGAGTGCAGTGGCCACTCCCGGCCACCGCAGCCTCGCCTGCTGGGCTCCGGCGATCCTTCTGCCTCAGCCTTTCAAGTAGCCGGAATTACAGGCATGTGCTACCACGCCCGGCTGATTTTTTGATTTATTGTAGAGATGAGGTCTCACTGCCCAGGCGGGTCTCGAACCCACGGGCTCAGGCAATCCACTCACCTCAGCCTCCCAAAGGCGCGGGATTACAGGCTGAGCCACTGAGCCCGGTCCAATTTTGCCTTCTTATATTGCCTTTCAGTTATGCTGTTCTCTGTGTTTCAAGAGCCTCAGACCTATTAGCAGAGTAAGGCGGTTCCTCCTGTCTCCTGGTTTTCTCACCTCCCATTACTTTCTCTTTAATTCCCTAGCTTCCATCTCTTTTTCTTTGAGTCTCTTATTCTCCTCTTCCTCTGACCTCCGTTTCCTTTTTTTTTGCGTCCTCTTTCTTCTTTTTTCTCTGAGCTTGGAGAGATTCATTTCTACTGTATTTTATTTTTTCTTTAGAAAATTACTGTCTTAGCCAGGTGTGGTGGCACACACCTGGAGTCCCAGCTACTCAGGAGGCTGAGGCAGGAGGAGGATTGTTTGAGCTCAGGAGTTCGAGGTTGCCGTGAGCCACTGCGCTGCAGTCTGGGGGACAGAGCAAGACCTCATCTCTAAATAATAATAATAATAACAACAGCAACAACAACAATATGGAAACCAAACTCCTGGGCTTCAGCAATCCTCCTGTCTTGGCCTCCCAAAGTGCTGAGATTACAGGCATGAGCCACCACACCCAGACTCTTGTGAATTTTATGCCAATTAATATTATTATTATTACTGTCTCAATCACATTTCCCCACCACTCGACTGCGAGGCACATTCTTCTCTTTGTCTTCCCCCCACCACCGTGCTGTCTGGATTTCCATTTTCTCACTCTTGCCCGCCTCATTCCCCTCTGGAGTTCACTCGCACATCTGTAGTCATGTTGTCATGGGTATCTTGGTGGATGTTGGAGAGCATCTACTTGCATCATCTGGCTCGGTTTGCTGACCATAGGTTGATTTGTTTGTTTGAGTCAGTGTCTCACTCTGTTGCCCAAGCTGGAGTGCAGTGGCATGACCACAGCTCACCACAGCCTCGACCTCCTGGGCTCAGATGATCCTTCCACCTCAGCCTCCTGAGTGGCTGGGACTACAGGCATGTGCCACCATGCCTGGTTAATTTTTAATTTTTTTTTTTAATAGAGACAAGGCCTCGACATGTTGCCTAGGCTGGTCCCGAACTCCCCGGACCAGCCTAGGCATGGACCAGCCTAGGATGACTCAAGCCATCCTCCTGCCTTAGCCTCCTAAAGTGCTGGCATTACAGGCGTGAACCACTGCGCCCAGCCTTGCTGCCCATAGTTAAGGACACACTCACATGAGTCACAATTGACAGCCAAAGGGAACCACTGTCCCCTCCCTCAGCTTGTAAGCAGTTGAATTTACAAAGAATACCCAGTTTCTAGGCTGTCTCCCCTTCTGCCATCACTGGATGCCTTCCCCTCTGAATCAGGTGTGTCACTGTCCCCGACTTGTCCCTCGCACCTCCCCCAACACTCCTCTGGGTGCCCCTTCATTTTCTCATGTAGGCTCTTGACTTCATGAGACATTAGCTGAGTGAGCCCGTAGCCCGCACCAGGTCCCACACTAGGTGCTGGAGATTCGGTCTTTTGTGAGATGTCTCCTGGACTCGAGAGTATTACAGTTGCTAGGAAGGAAAGAGACAAGCCAATGTGCAGATCACATGACACTGTAGTGGGATAAACACTGTGATTGAAGGAAGTTCTGGAAGCCCAGGGAAGGGGCATGCACATTAGGCTTGGTTTCGGGGAATGGGGAGAGGGAGCAGGAGAGACTTTCTGAAAGAGTTCATGCCTGAGCTGGAGGAATTTATTATTATTTTTGAGTCAGGATCTCACTCTGTTGCCCAGGCTGGAGTGCGGTAGCACGATCGTGCAACCTCGATCTCCCAGGCTCAGGCAATCCTCCCACCTCAGCCTCCCGAGTGACTGAGATTACAGGTGTACGCCACCATGCCTGGCTAATTATTAAATTTTTATAGAGACAAGGTCTTGCAATGTTGCCTAGGCTAGTCTCGAACTCCTGGGCTTAAGCAATCCTCCCTCCTTGGCCTCTCAAAGGGCTGGAATTACAGTTGTGAGCCATCACGTCTAGCCAGAAGTTTTTTAAAATTTAATTTTAATTTTTTTAAAGACAGTCTCTGTCACCCAGGCTGGAATGCAGTGGAGCAATCATAGCTCACTGTAGCCTGAACTCCTGGGCTCAAGCAATTCTCTCACTTCCACCTCCCAGGTAGCTGTCACTACAGAACTATGCCACTATGCCTGGCTAATTTTTTTTTTTTTTTGTAGAGATGGGATTTCCCTGTGTTGTCCAGCCAGTGTTGAACCCCTGGCCTGGAAGTGATCCTCTCACCTTGGCCTCCCTAAGCACATGAGCCACTATGCTCAGCCTGGGCGAGATTTTTGAAGGAAAAGGAAAATCAGCAGGGAACAAGGGATAGGATAGAGAACATGGCATCAGAGGGACAGTTTTTGAATAAGAGTAATGAGTTGGGCGGCTGAAATGTGAGGTCCCTTGGGCAGCCAAGTACAGCTTCGTCTAGTAGATAGTCGGACACTTCTAGCTGAGGCTCAAGAGAAATGCTTGGGCTGGAAACAGAGATTTGAGCGATGGCACTTGCATTCCCAGGCTCTGATGACGTGACTTGGAAGAGGGTGTGAAACCAGAGGATGCAGCCCAGGGAATGAGAAGAGTCTCATTCATACCTGGAGCCCTGCAGGGGACAGGAGCCACCAACACAGCAGGAAGAAGATGGAGAGTCGTACACAAAATTCCCAGAAGGGGCTGGGCACCAGTGGCTCACGCCTGTCATCCCAGTAGTTTGGGAGGCAGAGGCGAGAGGATTGCTTGAGTCCAGGAGTTTGAGACCAGCCTGAGTGAGGTGGAAGGATCGCCGGAGCCCAACAGCTCAAGGCTGCGGTGACCATGAGCTTGCCACTGCACTCCAGCCTGGGCGACAGAGTGAAACTCCAACTCAAAAACAAACAAACAAACAAACAAACAAAATTCTTTGGCCTCTGGGAATGTTCCAGAAGCATCACAAATGACTGCAGCCACAGAGGCTAAGGGATTGGGCTGCCCATGTTCGCTTGGGTGGTTATATGTCATGATGGGGCTCACAGCCCCATAAGAATAAGAGGCCTTCCACACTGGCACCTCCCATTGAACCTGGAAGAAAGATCGCATGCGAGGATAATACCCATCACAGCAAATAACACTCCAATGTCATTCCTTGCAGTGTGTTCACAGAGACCTGGCGGCTAGAAACGTGCTCGTCACCCACGGGAAGGTGGTGAAGATATGTGACTTCGGACTGGCTCGAGATATCATGAGTGATTCTAACTACGTTGTCAGGGGCAATGTGAGGCTGGTTTTTCTTCCTGGTGTTTAAGTTTGTGTATGGTCATTTTCCTGGTAAATGTCTGCACTCACCGTGGTGCATTTGTGATTGATGGTAACAGCCAAAAGACCCCACGGCAGTTTGCTTACTTATGCTTAAAAGGTTTTTTCTGAAGCTTCAGGGACTATTCTGTCTGTAATAAAAGTTGAGCAAGGCAGCGTCACATCTGTCCTTGGGCTAGCGAGTCAGAATAGATCAATCAGGGGCCTTTGAGTGCAATCCTCACTTTAAAAGAAATCCAATTATTTTTACTTATTTCAGTTCCCTTAACTATAAAGTGACTATTGAGTTATATTTTCAATTATGTGAAAAGCTAATAGTTAACAGTAAAATTTGGTTTTTTTTGAGTCAGAGTCTCACTCTATCGCCCAGGCTGAAGTGCAGTGGCACGCTCACAGCCACCGCAGCCTCGACCTGCTAGGCTCAGGCGATCCTTCCACCTCAGCCTTCCAAGTAGCTGGGACTACAGGCTTGCACCAC
>NW_007249890.1:119999-145963 GCF_000164805.1 Carlito syrichta | reverse complement strand
CAGAGCCTAGCAGGTCGAGGCTGCGGTGGCCGGGAGTGGCCACTGCACTCCAGTCTGGGCGACAGAGTGAGACTCTCAAAAATAAAAAATGTACAGCACATAAATTAAATATTAAATAAATATAAACTCCAAAAGGCACAACACTTTAATTATTAATTAATGAATATTTGTCATCCTATTACTGTTAACAAAAGAAGGCTTAACACATGACTGAATCTGCTTGTTAATAAAAACAAAAGAAAAAAGCAAACAAAAAAAAAACCCCGAAGGACAGCTGTGTTTGCAAAAGAACTCTTAGAAATACTAGATGGCAAAGTTACGCCGCTGAAACAAAGTGGTTTTTAAGAATTACAACACCTGGCTTTAAGGCACTATTCCATTTCTTTTTAAGATTTCTCTCTGTGGTTATTATCCCTACTTGTAAAATAATGATAACATCAAATGATAGCCAGACATGGTGGCTCACACCATAATCCCAGCACTTTAGGAGGCCCAGGTGGGAGGATCACTGGAGCATAGGAGTTGGAGAACAGCCTGGGCACCATAGCGAGACCCCATCTCTACAAAAAATAAAAATCAAAAAATTAACTGGACGTGGTGGCAAGTGCCTGTAGTCCCAGCTACTCAGGAGGCTGAGGCAGGAGGACCACCTGAGCCCAGGAGGCTGAGGTTGCAGTGAGCCATGACCGTACCACCACACTCCAGTCTGGGTGACAGAGTGAGAGCTCACTCAAAAAAAAAAATCAAATGCTGATATAATGCTTACTATGTGCTAAGCATTATTGTAGGTGCTTTACATATTTTAATTCATTTATTCTTCTAAGTACCCACTTTGTGGGTGAGGAAACCGAGGTACAGAAAGGCGACTTGCCTGTGGATGTGAACATGGGTGGTCCGTGCATAACCACCATGACGCGTGTTTCCCATGAGGGTCAGCCACTTACCTCATAGTGCTGATGTGAGAAGAAACCAATAAAACCAACACGAAAGTGCCTTGTCCAGGGCAAACACCAATAAATGTGAAAAACCGAATTACACTCTGTTGCCCAGGCTGGAGTGCAGTAGCATGATCCTGTAACCTCCATCTCCCAGGCTCAGGCAATCCTCCCACCTCAGCCTCCCAGGTAACTGGGATTACAGGTATGCGCCACCAAGCCCGGCTAATTTTTTAATTTTTTTGTATTCATACTAGCATCAAGCACAATGAGATCTCAGTTGATTGTTGATTGAAGTTTCACTCCTCAGACATTCAAGCCTGCTCTGATGTGGTTATGTGGGTGCCACCCTACCAACCGGTTTTCTCATATGTGGGAAAGCCTATTCCATTTGGAACCACAGTTAATTTCTTTAATTAATCAAATTAACCAGACTAGCCTGCTTGATTCAACAGCTTCTCAGTTTATAGAGGATTTAAAAGAGGGATTCTTTCCTGGCTAGGAGTAGTGGCTCATGCCTGTCATCTTAGCACATTGGGAGACTGAGGTGAGGGGATTGCTTGGGCCCAGGAATTCAAGACCAGCCTGGGCAACATGGCGAGAGTTTGTCTCTATGACAGTAAAAAAATTAACCAGGTGTGGTGGCGTGTGCCTGTAGTCCCAGCTACTCAGCAGGCTGAGGTGGGAGGATCGCCTGAGCCCGGGAGGCCGAGTCTGAGGTGACCATGATCGTGCCACTGCCCTCTGGCCTGGGTGACAGAGTGAGACCCTGACTCAAAAATAGCAACAACAAAAAGAAAAAAAAAAAGGGAAAAAAAGAGGGTGTTTTCTTCTTGAGCTTGTGTGCTTTGAAGGTCTCCTCAACCCATGAAAAAGAAAATCATGCCAGGTGTGGTGGCTCATGCCTGTCATCCCAGCACTTTGGGAGGTGGAGGCGAGAGGATTGCCTGAGCTCAGGGGTTCAAGACCAGCTGGGCAACATGGTGAGGTCTCATCTCTACAGTAAATAAAAAAATTAGCCGGGTATTGTGACGTCGCCTGTAGTTTCAGCTACTTGGAAGGCTGAGGCGGAAGGATCGTCTGAGCCCAGCAGGTGGAGGCTGTGGTGGCTGTGAGTGTGCCACTGCACTCCAACCTGGGCGACACAGTGAGACTCTGACTCAAAAAATGAAAAAAAAGGGCCGGGTTCGATGGCTCAACCTATAATCCCAGCTCTCTGGGAGGCTGAGGCGAGTGAATTGCCTGAGCCCGTGGGTTTGAGACCCGCCCGGGCAACTCAGCGAGACCTCGTCTCTACAATAAATAAAAAATTAGCTAAGTGTGCGCCTGTAGTTCTGGCTACTTGGAAGGCTGAGGCAGAAGGGTCGCTGGAGCCCAGCAGGTCAAGGCTGCGGTGTCCGGGAGCGTGCCACTGCACGCCAGTCTGGGTGACGGAGTAAGACTCCAACGCAAAACAACAGTAAAAGAGAAAAAGAAAGTTGTACAAACTCTTGGCCCCAGTAACCCATCCATCTTGTGTCTTGACTGACCTGAGTCTCTGTTAAGTCAAAACCCCCTTCCATGTTCCTGGAAGTGACTAAAGCCACAGAAGCCAGACTGGCATCACTTCTGGATGTGATGACGCATGCTTTCCTCATGACAATCTTGTGGACAGCATTTTCACTAACGGTCTGAGAAATATTTAGCCAAAGGTTCCATTGATTCTGTGGCACCCACTTACCTCTAGGCTACTGAGTGGCTTCTTAATGGAAAGTGAGTATCCACCATCCAACTTTCCAATTCCATGCACACGCCTTTGTTCAAGGTGAGCTGTAAAGAAATATGCTTTCTTTTTTAGGCTACTAGTATTAGAATGTTTTTTTTTTTTTTTGAGACGGGGTCTCATTCTGTTGCTCACAGTACAGTGCAATGGTGTGATCATAGGTCACTATAACCTCCAACTCATGGGCTCGAGTGATCCTTCTGTTTCAACCTCCTGAGTAGCTGGGACTACAGATGCATGCAACAACACCCATCTAATTTTTTCTTTTCTTTTTTTTTTTTTGAGTTGGAGTCTCACTCTGTCACCCAGACTGGAGTGCAGTAGCATGCTCCCAGCCACTGCAGCCTCGACCTGCTGTGCTCTGGCGATCCTTCTGCCTCAGCTTTCCGAGTAGCCAGAACTACAGGCGCGCGCTACCAAGCCTGGCTAATTTTTGATGTATTGTAGAGACGAGGTTTCGCCAAGTTGCCCAGGTGGGTCTTGAACCTGCAGACTCAGGCAATCCACTTGCCTCAGCCTCCCAAAGCGCTGGGATGACAGGCTGAGCCACTGAGGCTGGCCTAATTTTTTCTATTATTATTATTATATTATTTTGTAGAGATGAGGTCTTGGTTTGTTGCCCAGGCTAGTCTCAAACTCCTGGCCTCAAGCAATCCTCCCTCCCGGGCTTCCCAACGTGGCCAGCTCAGAATGTTAATCTGAAAGTGGAAAACTTCCACTTGAGCAATGTGATTTTTCTCAATTAAGCATTAAGGATGACCTTAGAAATAACACATCTCATCACCTAGCTAACAAGAGAAGGGCAGTCGTGTTTGTACATAGAAAACTCACCATTGGCTGGGCTCGGTGGCTCAGCCTGTAATCCCAGCACTTTGGGAGGCCAAGGCGAGTGGATTGCCTGAGCCTGCGGGTTCGAGACCTCATCTCAACAATAAAGTTTTTTTAAAAATAGCCGGGCGTGGTAGCCTGCATCTGTAGTTTCGGCTACTTGGAAGACTGAGGCAGAAGGGTTGCTGGAGCCCAGAAGGTCGATGCTGGGGTGGCCAAGAGCGCGTGTGCCACTGCACTCCAGCCTGGGCGAAGGAGTGAGACTCCAACTCTAAAACAAACAAACGAAAAACAACAAAAAAAGAAAACTCACCAACACATCTCCTCTTGGGTTTTGCACAGGCCCGTCTGCCTGTGAAATGGATGGCTCCGGAAAGCTTATTTGAAGGCGTCTACACCATTAAGAGTGACGTCTGGTCATACGGGATATTGCTCTGGGAAATATTCTCACTTGGTACGTCTCAGGAAGCTTGCTGGCCTCGCTGGGCTCTGGGCTTTGCATGCGCTGCCCCTTTTATCACACCCCTTGCCCACTCTGATCCCTCCTAAGTCAGAGATGTTGATTTCTGGTGTCCATAGGTCTGGTCCTATGGTCTATAACCAGCTGGAGAACATGACCCATGACTTCTTTTACCCAGTTTCAGGACTACCACTGGGCAGTGTCTGGCACAGGGGAGCCCTCCACTTATCAGAGTGTTTTCTTCTTGCGCTTGTGTGCTGTGAAGGGCTCCTCAACCCATGAAAAAGAAAGTCATGCCGGGCGCGGTGGCTCACGCCTGTAATCCCAGCACTTTGGGAGGTGGAAGTGAGAGGATTGCCTGAGCCCAGGGTTTGAGACCAGCCTGGGCAACTTGGCGAGACCTCGTCTCCACAATAAATCAAAAAAATTAAATAGACGTGGCTAATTTTGTTAATTGCATGCATCAGTTGCATGTTGATTGCGGTTTATGAGTTGTGTGAATCCATTCATGCACACATGAAGACATGGGTGAACGACTGTACCTCTTGCATGTTTTTCCCAGGTGTGAATCCTTACCCTGGCATTCCAGTGGATGCTAACTTCTATAAACTCATTCAGAGTGGATTTAAAATGGACCAACCGTTTTATGCTACAGAAGAAATGTAAGTTCAAGTCAGACTGTAAATGGGTTGAAATTAGAAATCTGCATTGCTTCCAAATGAAAAAAGTGAAAACTCTTTCATGCAAATCTCATAGGATTCCTCTTAAAAAAAGAAAATTCTTCTTTTCTGTCTTGAGCATCTGTGAACAAAGCTGAAACTTTCCTGTCCTCAGAGACACCTACTTCCTTTTTTAAAAAAAAATGGGACAGGATTTTTCTCTGTCGCCCAGGCTGGAGTGCAGTGGCATGATCATAGCTCACTGCAGCCTCAAACTCCTGGGCTCCAGTGATCTTTGTGTCTCAGCCTCCCAATTAACTGAGACTATAGGCACATGCCACTATACCTGGCTAATTATTTTTTATTTTGTATTTGTAGAGATGGTGGCAGTGGGAGAACAGGGAGGTCTGGTTATGTTGCTCAGGCTGGTCTTGAACTCTTGGCCTCGACTATCCTTCTACCCCACCTTAGCCTCCCAAGGCATGAGGAGGTGTTATAGGCATGGGCCACAACACCTGGCCACTTCCAGCTTTTAATTCCTTTGCCTGAGACATCTGTGAGGGCGGTTAGACCCCCCCTAGCCCCTACATCTTATTTCTTTTTTTTTTTTTTTAGTTGGAGCCTCACTCTGTTGCCCAGACTGGAGTGCAGTGGCATGCTCACAGCCACCGCAGCCTTGACCTGCTGGGCTCAAGTGATCTTTCTGCCTCGGCCTTCCAAGTAGCTGGAACTACAGGGATGCGCCTGGCTAATTTTTTGATTTATTGTGGAGATGAGGCCTTGGCATGCTGCTACAGTTGGTCTCGAACCCCTGAGCTCAAGTAATCCTCTCGCCTCCACCTCCCAAAGTGCTGGGACGACAGGCATGAGCCACCACACTTGGCCACATTTTACTTCTTTACATGCATTTCTGTCCATAATCTGATTTCTCCTTCTGATATGAGTCCAAAATGAGTAGAGGACTTGTCACAAAACAAATGTGTCACAAATAAGCAGCTCTGCTGGAATAAAAGGCACTTTTACGTAGAAAATGATCCACTCCAGCCTGGGCTTCATTCAGATTTTCCCCTCTTTTTCCTTGCTCTGTGGTGTTACAGATATTTTATCATGCAGTCCTGCTGGGCTTTCGACTCAAGGAAACGGCCGTCCTTCCCTAATCTGACTTCATTTTTGGGATGCCAGCTGGCAGATGCAGAAGAAGCGGTAAGTGGCAACCAGGACTTTGGAAAGCATTACTCAAAAGGATCATGGTCATTTGAAACACTTGCTGCTGTCTTCCTAAGAGCCAAAGGCAGCTGGGCTCGGTGGCTCAGCCTGTAATCCCGCACTTTGGGAGGCCTAGGTGAGTGAATTGCCTGAGCCCAAGGGTTCGAGACCCGCCTGGGCAACTTGGCGAGACCTCATCTCTACAACAAATCACAAATTAGCCGGGCGTGGTAGCACGCGCCTGTAGTTCCAGCTGCTTGGAAGGCCGAGGCAGAAGGATAGCCGGAGCCCAGCAGGTTGAGGCTGCGGTGGCTGGGAGCGGCCACTGCACTCCAGCCTGGGTGACAGAGTGAGACTCCAACTCAAAACAAAAAAAGAGGCAAAGGCTCCACGTTGTCTTTCTCACCCCAATTTGACTTGGTGGTCCTTAAGAGCTGTGTGGGGTGGGACAAAATTTTATTGATCCATGTTTTTGGAACCAAAATACATTTCCTGAAGATTTCAGCCAAATGATTGATAGATCAAAAATTCTTAAGTGTCCAGTGCAGAGAACTAGACAACTAAATAAAGCGTAACCCCTGGCCCCCAGAAGCCATCACGTCTTCCTCTGTTCAACTATGAAACATGAGGATAGCATAATCACATCGCCAAATGTGGTGGCTCACGCCTGTAATCTCAGCACTTTGGGAAGCCACGGCGGGAGGATTGCTTGAGCCCAAGAGTTCGAGACCAGCCTGGGCAATACAGCGAGACCTCGTCTCCACAAAATATCAAAAAATCAGCCAGGCATGGTGGTGTGTGTCTGTAATCCCAGTTACTCCGGAAGCTGAGGCAAAAGGGTCGTCTGAGCTTAGGAGGTCGAGGCTGCCATGAGCCGCGACTGTGCCCCTGCACTCCAGCCTGGGCTGCAGAGTGAGACCCCACTCAAAAGAAAAAAGTATAAAAGCAAATACTATGTCATGGAGTTGGGGGAAGGGATAAATAAGAGAAAATATGTGAAAAGGCTTAGCACATGCTTAATAAAATGTTAACTAAATAGAAATTGGAGGCTTTAAATGACTGTCTGTTCTCCTTTCTACATTGTGAAGAGTGCATTTTCAGTTCTGCATTCTCTCATAGACCTGTGGAAATGGCATGTCCTTTCCTTCTGTTATTGACAGAGGATTCAGTCAAAAGTTTGCAGAAAATGAAAAGACCCCAACGGATTTATAGGATACGGCCAGACACCTATAAACAGTTAATGATACTGTTAGATAAATTGAAAGGGGAGTTATAGAAAGAAACCTGAAATGGTGGCATCAGGAGAAAGGATTTTTTTTTGAGTCGGAGTCTCATTCTGTCACCCAGGCTAGAATGCAGTGACATGATCATGGCTCACCGTAACCTCCAACTCCCGGGCTCAGATGATTTTCCTGCCACAGCCTCCCAAGTAACTGGGACTACAGGCGCACATCCCCACACCTGGCTGACTTTTTGGAAGAGATGAGGTCTTGCCGTGTTGCCAGACTGATCTCAAACGCCTGACCTTAAGCGATCCTCTTGCCTCAGCCTCCCAAAAGGCTATGATTACAGGTGTGAGTCGCTGTGCCTGGCCAAGAGAAAGAATCTTGACGCTACCTGCCGGGTGGTCGGGCTTGGTTTCGTGGAGGTTTTCCTTGAACTGGCTGTGAGCAGTGAAAGAGGGGGTGAGTGGGGCGTTCCGGGATGCACAAATGATTAACTCCAGAGTTGAAGCAGGAGAGTGGGACATGAGTGTCTGTGCCAACATGCAAGGGTGGGAGGAACAGAGGACAACATAAGTGTCAACGTCATGGAGCCAGATGGAGCCGGTCCGTGTAGCCGGCCCACTGCTGCCGAGAAGCCCTGGGCTTTGCTCAGGACCACCTGGGTCTTGATCGAAGGTTCTCCTTTCATGTCCTCACACCCACAGGATGTCCCACCTTTCAGGGGGCCTGAGAGGTACCAGGAGCTGTTGACGGCGACCTATCCATGGGTGTTACATCAGCGGAGGGAATCGTGTTGAAGGACAGACAGTTCACCAGCTTTTCCTCCCACTTGCCCCCTCATGCTCTTCAACAGAGTTCCTTTCCCTTCCAGTGTCAGAGGCATGGGGTGCATGCAGAGAAAACAGTAGCTCCTTTAAGTGAGTTAGAAATGGCACTCCCTCTGGGTGGGAGGAACCCAGAGTTTAGCGCATGCCACCATGCCCGGCTTTTTGTTGTTGTTGCTTTTTTTTTTTTAGAGCTGAGGCCTCACTATGTTGCCCAGGATGCTCTCAAACTCCTAGCCTTATGCAATCCTCTTGCCTCAGTCTCCACTGAGTGGGTTTCAGCCCCACTTGCCCAGGCTGGAGCCACAGCCTTGGCTTCTCGGGCTCAGACTATCCTCCCACCTCAGCCTCCTGGGTAGCTGGGACTACAGGCACACACCACCATGCCTGGCTAATTTTTCTGCTTTTTTGTAGAGATGCGGTCTTGCTATGTTGCCCAGGCTGGTTTTGAACTCCTGGGCTCAAGCAATCTTCCACCTCCACCTCCCAAAGTACTGGGATTACAGGCGTGAGCCACCGCACCCAGCCCCGTTGTGCTTTTGGGTGCTTTTGTTTGTCTAAGACACAACCCACACAACCACACCAGACAGCCCTGCCCATCCTAAGCAAGCCCTGGCTTCTCCTCTGCTGACACTAACCCTCCACCCGCTGTCCTCATGTCTCCTAAACACAGTCCTACCCAGTCTCTTGGAGAGAAAACTGTCCTTGTCATCTTCCCCGGGGCAGTCTTTCCTGCGATATCTGTGAATGACTGTAGAATCTTTGTTTCTGCTTCATCAAGGACTAGGGGGAAAATGACCCTCAGAGAATCAGCGAGAAGGGGAGGGAAATACATAGAGAAAACATAAGTTAATGCCTTTATTATATTTTATTTTATTTTTGGTTTTGAGATAGTCTCACTCTGTGGTCCAGGCTGGAGTGCAGTGGTGCAGTCATAATTCACTACGGCCTCAACCTCCCAGGCTCAAGTGATCCTTCTGCTTCAGCCTATTAAGTAGCTGAGATTGCAAATGCACGCCACCACACCTGGCTAATTTTTAGTTTTTTTGTCTCACAATGTTGCCCAGGCTGATCTCTAACTCTGGCCTCAAGCAATCCTTTTGCCTCAGCCTCCCAAAGTGCTGGCATTGTAAGTGTAAGCCACCCTGCCCAGCCAGTAATTCTTTTAGATCTAACCTCAAGATTAATGGGGTTAGATCAGGGAGATTGTTGATTATCTGCTAAGCCATTAATTAGACAGTGGTGTGAACCACTGAAGGTTTTTTTTAGGATAGACAAACATGCTTCAATCTTTAAGCACCAGATCAAATATTCTTTCCTTTGCAAAGCTTTCCCCCACTTTCTCTAGTCAGAGTACGGTCTCCCTCTTCTGAATTCCCGTAACACTTTATCACTCTACATGAGACTCAAACCATATTGTAGGACAGTTTTGCTTTATGGGTCTGTCTGTCCCTTGTTTGTTCAATAAGTCAATGGGGGTCAGCAGGGAAGCAGGTTAGAGATCACACCCATTTTCCTCATCATTGTATACCTACCTGCTGGCATGAGGCTTAGCATCTAGAAGGTTCCGGCAAACACTTCTGGGTGTCTTTCCTCTCCTATCTGCCCCCATGAATTATAGGAAAAAAATTCTCAGAGGGTACCAGAAGAATGTACACACATTTTAAGAAAGGAAGAAACCATATTAAAACTGTACATGAATACAAGTCATGTTTGACTTCTGCAATTACAAGAGGTGCTCAAAGTGGTTACCACCAATGTCCAGACATTCTTGATGACAGTGAACTAAAAGTGATACCTAGAGAACATCTCTTAAAATGTGTATGCATTTTTTGGGCAAATCTGTATATGTTATTTATATTTTTAATTATGTGTGTGTGTGTGTGTGTGTGTGTGTGTGTGTGTGTGTGTGTGTGTATTTTTTTTAAGTGAGGCCAGGCATGGTGGCTTATGCCTGTAATCCCAGCATTGTGGGAAGCTGAGGCAGGAGGATCGCTTGAGGCCAGGAGTTTGAAACCAGCCTGGGCAACATAGTGAGAGCCCCATCTCTCCAAAAATAAATAAAAGAAAAAGAATGAAAATAAGTGACTAATTCTTTAACTCAAGAAGCTGGAGGGGGGAGAGAATGAAGAGGAAGGAGAACGAGGAGGAGGAAGTGGAGTGGGAACAGAGGAGAAAGTGGGAATGACTAGAGATAAAAGCAGAATTAAGGAGACAGGAAACTGCCGCAGCAAAATAGTAGCAGAGATCAGAAAGACCAAAGGTGTTTCTCTGAGTAACGTAGGTGCTGGTATTTTTGAGTGCATAGTCCTATACTTTATGTATTAGCTACAGTAACTTGTTTCATCCTCACATCCATCTCACTAAGCAGCTTTTCTTATTACCCCTTTCACAGACTAGTACATTGAGGTACAGAGAGGTTAAGTTATTTGCCTAAGGTAACACAGTAAGGGTCATCCTTAGGATTTGAATACAGTAGCAAGAGCTGGGGGAAGGCAGAGAGTCAAGAAGTCTTAAGACTGAGCCTAGGAGTTTGAAAGCAGCCTCGGCAACAAAGCGAGATCTCGTCTCTACAAAAAAAAAAGAAAAGAAAAGAAAAGAAAGGGGAACATCACTAAGGATAAAGTTACCATTTTTAAAAGTATAAGAAAATGTGTGGACCTACTTATAATGATACATTTGAAAACCCAGGGTTTCACATATTTGTAAAGATACTAGGGTCATGTATTACTTATGTAATGAAAAAGTCATTTAGGGCTGAGTGCGGTGGCTCATGCCTGTAATCTCAACGCTTTGAGAGGCTGAGGTGGGAGGATTGCTTGGGCCCAGAAATTTGAGAGCAGTCTAGGCAACAAAGTGAGATCTTGTCTCTACAAAAAACAAACAAACAAACAAAAAAACAGCCGAGAGTGGTGGTGAACGCCTATAGTCCCAGCTATTTGGGAGACTGAGACAGAAGGATTGCCTGAGTCCAGTAAGGCGAGATTATGGTAAGCCGTGATTGTGCCACTACACTCTAGCTTGGGTGACAGAGTGATACCCAACTCAAAAAAAAAAAAAAGGTAATTTAGGGCCAAGTGCAATGGCTCACCCCTGTGACCACAGCACTCTGGGAAGCTAAGATAGGAGGATCACTTGAGCCCAGGAGTTCAAGACCAGCCTGGGCAACATAGCGAGCCCTCGTCTCTACAAAAAAACAAAAACTGGGCATGGTGGCAAGTGCTGTAGTTCCAGCTACTCCGGAGGCTGAAACAGGAGGACAGCCCGAGCCTAAGAGTTGGAGGCTGTGGTGAGCCATGATCGTGCCACTGTACTCCAGCACAGGTGACAGAGTGAGACCCCAACTCAATCAATCAAGTCATTTAGAAATCACATAAAGACATGGAAAGGAAGACATGACAAGGGGCGACATAGCACAGCTAGACCCAGTCACGGGCTCTGGGAGTAGAGAGAGAGACTGAGGAGTCAGAGATGGTTCTGGAGTCTTCAGACCGCGGACGGGGTGGATGGCGAATGTCCCTGAGCTCAGATGTGGAGATGTCGGGTGTGAGGTGTGGCTGTGTTTGTGCTCCAGGCTTCAGGAGCTGGCCAAAAAGGCAGAGTTAAGATGGACATCAGATTCAGCCGGTCCAACAGGCCCAGCCCACTGCTGTGTCCTTCACACAACACATGCGGGAGGTGCTCTCGTTCGTGGCTCAGGGACAGGCATGGCTGTCGTGGTGCCTCAGCTTCAGATAGAGGCATGTAGGGTCAATGGATAAACGGGAGTGCCAAAAAAATATACACTTTTTGTGTGTGTGGTTTTTTTTTTGAGTTGAAGTCTCACTCTGTCGCCCAGACTGGAGTGCAGTGGCCACTCCCGGCCACCGCAGCCTCAACCTGCTGGGCTCCAGCGATCCTTCCGCCTCAGCCTTCCAAGTAGCCGGAATTACAGGCACGTGCTACCACGCCCGGCTGATTTTTTTATTTATTGTAGAGAGGAGGTCTCACTGCCCAGGTGGGTCTCAAACCCGCGGGCTCAGGCAATCCACTCACCTAAGCCTCCCAAAGTCGCGGGATTACAGGCTGAGCCACCGAGCCCAGCTGGATACACGTTTTAAGAGATGTGATCTATGTATTACTTTTCAAAGCCGAATTAAATTACGGTAGCAGGCCGGGCTCGATGGCTCAGCCCGTGATCCCAGCACTTTGGGAGGCTGAGGTGAGTGGATTGCCTGAGACCGCAGGTTCGAGACCTGCCTGAGCAACTTGGTGAGACCTCATCTCTACAATAAATCAAAAATTAGCCAGGCGAGGTAACGCTCGCCTGTAGTTCCGGCTACTTGGAAGGCTGAGGTAGAAGGATCACTGGAGCCCAGCAGGTCGAGGCTGGGCCTGTTGGATCGGCTGAATCCAGTCTGGGCGACAGAGTGAGACTCCCATTTAAAAAAAAAAAACAAATAAAATAAATAAATTACAGTAGCAATGTGCAGTATGACGATCACTCAACCATGTTTCCGCCATTTTCTGTGACTGTCCTGCCTGTCGCATGGTGACGCTAGCATTCATTTGATGAACGCCATCTTTTGTGCGCACGTCATAATTAAAACGTGTATACATTTTTTTGGCATCCCGTATATCATTTTTTAGTTTTCTAGAGAGAAAAGAGGAAGAGTAGGAGACAGTCTAGGCGGTTAGCACTGTAACTGTTATAACACTATAAAAGAAGCCTGAGCATGGCTCACATCTGTAATCCCAGCACTTTGGGGAGGCTAAGGTGGGAGGATCGTGTGAGGCCAGGAGTTCGAGGCCAGCTTGAGCAACGTAGTGAAACCCTGCCTCTACACACACACACACACACACACACACACACACACACACACACACACACACAAGCCAGGTGTGGTGGTGTGCACCTGTACTTCTAGCTATTCAAAAGTCTGAGGTAAGAAGACTACAGGAAGATCCCAGGAGTTTGAGGCTGCAGTGAACTATGATTGTGCCACTGCACTCCAGCCTGGGTGACAGAGCAAGACCCTGACTCTAAAACCAAACCAACCACTATAAAAGAAGTAGGACAATAGAGTCTATAAAATTTAAATAAACAGAACACAGAATTCCTAAATTTATCTGCCAAGATCTTAGAAGTAATAGCAAAGACATATACAGGGAAGACCCCCCCCAAAACTTGGGATTTACTTCTTTAAAAAGTGTATTTATTCTTATAAGTTTAAACTTCAATCACCTTCAAAGTACTCTCTGTCTGATGTGCAGTACACCTATTGAGATGCTTTTTCCACTGCTCGAAATCGTTTCTGAACTCGTCCATTTTGGTACCTTTTAGTGCTTCTGTCATTTTTTGTTTCACCTCTTCCACATCAGCAAAATATTTCCCTTTGAGGACTTTTTTCATCTGGGGAACCAAAAAAATGTTGATCAGAGTGAGATCAGGTGAGTAAGGAGGGTGGGGCACAGGGGTCATGACGTTTTTGTTTAAAAACTGCTGAACACTCTGTGCGGTGTGTGCAGGTGCACTTGTAAATTGCCCATCAAGAAACAGGCTCATCGAAAGTAGATTGGATTAAAAAAATGTGGTACATATACATGATGGAATATTACACAGCCATAAAGAAGGACAAAATTATGAACCTTGCAGCAACTTTGATGGATTTGGAGTCAGTAATACTCAGTGATCTATCACAGAAACAAAGAACTGAGTACCACATGTTCTCACTCATAAGCAGACCCTGAACAATTATTATAACACTGTAAGAAAGGGATTGACAGTAGTGGGAAACTGCCAGGGGAGGGAGCAGGGAGTAGGGGGAGATACTTTATCAATAAGCGTACCTGATCTCAAACCAGGTGATGTGGGGACCAAAGTGAGGCCCAAACTTTACCTGCACAATGACCATTTGTATACCTAACCCTGAATTGTACCCCACATCTTTAAAATAAAAAAGAAAGAAAGAAACAGGTAAACGCGTTGAAAAAACTGCAAAAAAAATTTTCACTGAGGCTGAACACAGACAGCTTCTCCCAACAATGTTAGTTGGTCCACGGATACCCATGGGTTCCTAGAACGCTTACCTAGTGGGAAAAGCCTGTTCCTTCAAGGAGCCTGCTCTCCAAAGAATAATTCTGGGGTTTTTTGGGTCCTCCCTCATATAACCCTTTATGTATATAAAAAGCAAAGGAAATAACCAAGCTATTCACAATAAAATGCAAATGACTGTTAAATGTAGAGAAAGATGCTCCAGTTTGCTGATCATATGCAGGTAAGGAGATAACACTTGTGACTCCATGAAGGGGCAGAGATGGGAAAAACTGTTAGTATCCGCTATTGGGAGAGCTCTGGTGAGAATAGATTTCCCAGACACAGTTGAGAGGACCAGAAATAAGGACAACCTCCCTGCAGGGCAGCCTGGACCTGGGTGTCACCATTCATGGAGTGTTCTCTTCGACCCAGCAATTCCACTTCCCCGACCTATCCCGGGGTAAGACTGGATCAGTTGTGCTTTTTCAGTTTGTATTATACAGCTAGTCCCCCAGGTTAATTAAAGCTCATCAGTATCACCGTCCGTAGACTGCCATGGGGGGGAAAAGTGGCCATACTCAGAGAATAATGAAAATACACACATGTAACTTATGAACAGTAAGGGGGGGACCCCAAAAACCTGCAGTTATCTTTTGGAGTGTGGGCCTCTTGTAGTACTCTCGAAATTTGTTCCTCCGGATCGAGCGGTCAACCAAAGTGTTTATCTGGAAGTTTTGAGAAGGTTGCATCACGGTGTGCATCACAGTGTGCAGAAGAAAACGTCCTGAGTTGTAGCAAACAGGCGACTGGTTCTTCCACTGTGACAACGCACCTGTCCACAAAGCACCGAGGGTTCAGCCGTTTTTGACCAAAAAACACGGCATGACCCCATGCCCCACCCTCCCTAATCTCCAGATCTTGCCGTGTTTTTTTGTTTCCTGGATGAAAAAAGTCCACAAAGGGAAACGTTTTGACAATGTGGAAGAGGTGAAACCAAACACGGCAGAAGCACTCCAATGCATCAAGACGAAGGAGTTCAAAACTGTTTTGAGCAGTGGAGAAGGCATCTTGATTGGTGTATTGCATCAGACGGAGAGTACTTTGAAGGTGACTGAAGTTGAAACATGTGAGAATAAATACACAATTTTTTTTTTTGAACTGGAGTCTCACTCTGTCCACCCAGGCTGGAGTGCAGTGACACGCTCACGGCCACCCCAGCGTCAACCTGCTGAGCTCCGGTGATCCTTCCACCTCAGCCTTCCAAGTAGCCAGAACTATAGGCGTGCACTACCGTGCCCAGCTACAATAATTTTTTTAATAAATAAATTGTATTGGGGGGCTCCCCCTTGTATAGTAACAATATATTACTAACTCAAAAATAAGGTTTTAAACCAAGATTGACAGTCTGAACCTATGAATACCAAATTGTGTGTGCATGGCAAGCTGTCTATAATGGTGGTCACTTCTGGTGGTTTTAGCTTTTTTCTGTATTCCTTTCTGTATTGCTTAAATGATCTGTGTGAATGTGTGCTAATTTCATAATCAGAAAAAAGAAGTAACACCTTTTTTCATTTTGGAAAAAAACTTTAAGGCCACAAAACTACCAAGTAAAGATTCAAGGATCATTCCCCTGTATTAAACCCATAATGAACAGATTAGATTTGTGGCCTTTTTCTTTATTTTTTTAGAGACAAGACAAGAGCTCACTCTGTCACCCAGGTTTGAGTGCAGTGATATGACTGTAGCGCACTGTAACCTTGAACTCCTGGCCTCAAGTGATCCTTCTGCCTCATCCTCCTGAATACTAAGGGTGTGCACCACCATGGCTGGCTACTTTTTTTTTTTTTTTTTTTTGTATTTTTATGGAGATGGGGTCTCCCTATGTTGTCCAGGCTGGTTTCAAACTCCTAGCCTCAAGCAATGTCTCCCACCTTGCCTTCTCAAAGTTCTTGGGATTATAGGTGTGAGCCGCCATGCTTGGCCAGGCCTTTTCCTTTTATAATTTTTCTGCATGATTTTAGGATTTCTAGAGTGACATTTTGTATCTAAGAGTAGAATCAATAGTGAAACAAAATATTTGACTACGATGTGATTTCTTCATTCATAAAAGGACCACAACTGCTTTGTCAATGAATATGTGCAATACTTCCTAACACTATGCATAAGAAAGCAGTTGTCTACATGTGTAACCTGAAAATATGTACATCTATTTTGTATCAATAAAAACAAGTGCCAGGTTCAGTGGCTCAGCCTGTAATCCCAGCACTTTGGGAGGCTGAGGCAAGTGGATTGCCTGAGCCTGCGGGTTCGAGACCAACCCGGGCAACTTGGCGAGATCGTGTCTCTACATTACATAAAAAATTAGCCGGGTGTGGTAGCGTGAGCCTGTAGTTCTGGCTACTTGGAAGGCTGAGGTGGAAGGACTGCTGGAGCCCAGTAGGTCAAGGCTGTGGTGGCCAGGAGCATGCTACTACACTCCAGTCTGGGCCAACTCAAAAAAAAAAAAAAAGTGAAAAGCAATTGTTACATAAAATAATCATTTGTATTTAAATGATGTACAATGTGGGCAGGGAACACGCATGTCTAAATCAGATGGTGATCAGTGTTCTGCCTCTTTTCTGTACTCAGATGTACCAGAATGTCGGTGGCCGTGTTTCCGAGCGCCCTTCTGTCTACCAGAACAGGCGACCTTTCAGCAGAGAGCTGGATTCGGACCCGCCATCGCCACAGACTCAGGTTGAAGAGACATAGAGAAACAATGTATCTTAAGAGCATCATTCCCTACCTACCTTCAGCAGGCTGTAGATTACCAAAATGAGATTAATCTCATCATGAAAAGAAAACATATTATCAACTGCTGCTTAGCTGGACTTTTCTCTACAAGCTGTCTGCACCTCCTCTTGTTTCCAAAGGGAATTTTGTAAAATCAACTCATCCTGTGTGCAAGACAGGAAGAGCTGATCATCAACTTGGTTGGGGCGCCCACCTGCATCCAAAGGCCTTCTCAGGCTGGCTGGAGAGAAAATTGTGACCTGAGGGATGGCATCTTCTTGTAAATACGTACAATGAAAGCATTTTGCTAAAGAGAAGCTAATATGATTTTTAAAAATCTATGTTTTAAAATAAGATGTAATTTTTTCAGCTATTTAGTGATCTATTTTATGGATGGAAATAAAAATTTCTACTATAGAAATGTCTGTTACTGAATTATTTACATGGTATATTTAGGGCAAGACTTAACCGGAGTTTACAAATCTGTGGAAATTGCCAGCCATGTTTTGGTTGTAGTGTGTATTTTTTTCAATTGAGAAGGCTTTCTCTTGTCTGATTTTTCTTTTTCTTTCTTTTTTTTTGAGTTGGAGTCTCCTTTTGTCACCCAGACTGGAGTGCAGTGGCACAATCACAACTCACTGCAGCCTCGACCTACTAGGGTCAGGCGATCCTTCTGCCTCAGACTCTCAAGTAGCTGGGACTGTAGACACGCATCCCCATGCACAGCTAATTTTTTTTGGTTTGTTTTTTTGTAGAAATGAAGTCTGCTACGTTGCTTGGCTGGTCTCACACTTCTGGGCTTAAGCGATCCTCCCACCTTGGCCTCCCAAAGTGCTGGGATGATGTGAGCCACTGTGCCCGGCCCTATCCTTCTTAAAAGCAGCCATGACTCCTGCTCCACCAGGTTAAGAGTGACAGATGTTGAGCATCTGTTTGCTTCTCCATCGCCCTGCTGTCCCTGGGCGTGCTCTCAGTTCTCTTCTTTCCTAAAGCTTGACACCCTCCAACCCACAGGCTTATGAACTTGGCTTGTCCTCCTCCCTTTCCCGCTGGGGGCCACCGGGTCCCACCTCTTCTTTCTTCGTGTTCTCCCTTGAGTGTAGGGTGACCCCTTCTTAGCTCGGTCACCCGTGTCACCCAACATCTCTAGCCTCAGTTTCCTTTTCTGGAAAAGGAGAATAAAGGTATCTGTTTTGTAGGGCTGTTAGGAGAATTACATGAATTAAATACATAATACACATAGGTTGCAAATATATAAATATAGAACATACAGCCAGGTGTGGTGGCTCACGTCTGCAATCTCAGCATTTTGGGAGGCCAAGGCAGGAGGATTGCTTGAGCCCAGGAGTTTAAGAGTATCCTGGGACACATAGCAAGATCCCATCTCTGAAAAACTAAAACTAGTTTGGTGTGGTAGTGCGAGCCTCTGGTCCCAAACTTACTTGGGAGACTGGGGTAGGAGGCTCTCTTGATCCCAGGAGTTCGAGACTACAGTGGGCAATGTTTGTACCACTGCACTCCAGCCTGGGCGACCCAGTGAGACCCTGTGACTAAAATAAAGGCAGGAAGGAGGGGAGGGAGGGAGGGAGGGAGGAAAGAGAGAAAGAGAGAAAGGAAAAAGAGAGAAAGAAGGAAAGAGAGAGAAAGAGAAAGGAAAAAGAGAAAAAGGAAAGTGAGAGAGAGAAAGAAAGGAGAGAGAGAAAGAGAGAGAGAGAGAAAGGAAAGAAAAAAGGAAAGAAAGAAGGAAAGAGAGAGAAAAAAGAAAGGAGAGAGAGAGGAAGGAAAGAGAAAGAAGGAGATAATTTTGCATATCAGATCAATGTCTGGCACCTAAGTGTGACCTAAGATCATCTGCACTTTCCTTTCTGGTGCAATCCCTTGCCTTAGCAGAGGTCACCATAAACTCACTTGGAGAACATGGAACCGTTCTCCACCAGCCCGGCCCCCAGTCTCTCTGCCACTTCCTAAGGTGCTGATTTACGTACGTCACTCCCCTGAGCACATGCGCTCCCCGGGGCCCAGCAGCTAAAGCCAAGCTCTCTACGTGGCATTCAGTGTCCTCAGCCTGGCCCCACTGCATTGCCCAGAACTAGCTCCTCGTGTCCGTGGGTGTGTCTTTTTCTGTCACCCAGGTTGGAGTGCAGTGGCACCACCACGGCTGCCACAGCCTGGACCTTCTGGACTCAGACGATCCTTCCACCTCAGCCTCCCAAGAAGATGGGACTACAGGCATATGCCACCATGCCCAGCTAATTTTTAAAAACTGTGTAGAAATGGGGTCTTGATATGCTGTCCAGTCTGCTCTTGAAATCCCGGGCTCAAGTTATCCTCCCACGAAGCTGGGACTGCAGGCATTTGATTGGATTTTAAGGAGTTTGAAGGCAGAAATGCCAAGTTGTATGCTTAGCTCCTATTTGTGTATGAATATTTGCATTCAGCTACATTTTTACTTACTCAAGTAAAAGTATAAACCATGCTTGATATTAAACAAATAGTTTTGCGTTTTTACTTATAGCAATAAACAAAATCTCCCCTTTATGTTACAACTGAAATCCCAAAATGCTTCTTCAGGAGAACTGAGGTTAGAATTCAAGGTACATTTCCCCCCCTTCTTGTTTAGGTATATTTACATTATTCACACATATTTACACACACATACTTTTTTGCTTTTTACGCAAATGGAACCACACTAGTTCTATCCTCAAACATGCCTTTTGTTCTTTACAATGGTCCATATTTGCCCAAATATGCATATTCGTGAAGCCCTTGTTAGGTGCTAGGCATTGTGCTGTGAGCCAGATGGATGCTATCTCATTTAATCTCCATAACTTCCTTGTGGTTAGGTAATACAATTATACCATTTTTTTTCCTGAGGAAATTAAAACCTTGGTCAATAACTTGGAGTGTACAAGCCCCTGTTAGCACCTTTAGATTACTGTTGTGTTATTTCTTGTAGCTTTATTTATTTATTTAAAAATACAGGCAAAGTCTTGCTATGTTGCCCAGGCTGGTCTCGAACCCCCAGGCTTGAGTCATCCACTCGCCTCCGCCTCCCAAAGTGCTGGGATTACAAGTATGAGCCACCATGCCTGGCTGATGTTATCTATGGTATTTATACATTTTTTGTTGTGGTAAAAAAAAAAACCACACGAAGTTTACCACACTAGCTGTTTTTAAATATGGGGTGCCCAAAAAGGGGACATACTTTAAGTGATATTATCTATGTATTACTTTTTGAAATTGAATTAAATTACGATGGCCATGTGCAGTATGATGTTTGCTCAACTGTGCTTTCGCTATTTTCTTTGTCTGTCCTGCCTGTTGCATGGTGACACTAGCATTCATTCAGTGAATGCCATCTTTTGAGTAAACATCATATTTAATACGTGGATACCTTTTTTTGGCACCCCTGTCTAAGTTCAGTCATGCTAAATGTAGTCACATTGTGAAACAGATTTCCAGAACAATCTTCATCTTGCAAACCTGAAACCCTTCATCCTTTAAACACTAACCCTCCAGGGCGCCTCCCCAAGTCCGGCAACCACCATTCTGCTCTCTGTTTCTGTAACTTTGACCACCCTGCATGCCTCCTACAAGTGGATTTGGGCAGTCTTTGTGTGTGGACTGACTTATTTCACTTAGCGCGGCATCCTCAAGTTTCATCTGTATTGTAGCACATGTTGGAAAGTCCTTCCTTTTTAAGACTCTGCTGTAGACATGGGCCGCATTTGGTGTATGCTTCCATCCTTTGACAGACACATGGACTGCTGGCACCTCTTGCTTATTGTGAATAATACTGCTCTGAACTGGGTGTGCAAACATCTCCTCAAGACCTGCTTTCTTTCTATTCCTTTGGGGAAATCTCCAGAAGTGACATTGCTGCATCCTATAATAGTTACATTTAAAAATTTGTGTTGTGTTTGTTATTTCTAAAGATCCTTACTGTGGTGGTCACATGCCACCTCTGTTATCCAGCATCCATTTCCATTTCACGGTGACAATACCGTGATCTGGTGATAACTTCTTCCCGGTGGCTGCAGCTTGGTGGGACTTTAGTCAGGTGACTTTGCCTTCTAGCCAAGGAGGGTCCTTGGCCCAGGGTAGGCGAATTGGCTTCCTTTCTTTCTCTAGAACTTTGTACCTTGGCTAGATTCAGGCAAGGGTGGGAAAAAAGGAACTGGGCTGGGTGCGGTGGTTCACACCCGTAACCCTAGCACTTTTGGAGGCAGATGCTGGAGGATTGCTTGAGCCCAAGAGTTCAAAACAGCCTGGGCAACATAGCAAGACCTCATCTTTACAATAAACAAAAAATGAACTGGGCATGGTAGTACACGCCTGTAGTCCCAACTACTTGAGAAACCAAGGTGGAAGGATCGCCTGAGCCCAGAAGACTGAGGCTGTGTTGAGCCGTGGGCATGCCATTACACTACAGCCAGGGCAACAGAGTGAGATCCCAACTTAAAAATAAAAAAAGAAAAGAAAGAAAGAAAAAGGAAAGAAAATGGAGTCGTGGTTTTTGCAGACAGTCCTGATCTCTGAAAAGACTGACAAGCAGCTCGCGGCTCTTAGGTCCCAGAGTCACGTTGTCTCCTCTTCTTTCTCAAACCTGGTCCTCCGGCCTTTCCATGAGCCACCTCTGAAGTCCTGAGCCCAGATTCGCCTCCCCCGCTTGCAGCCTGAGGCCTGGGCGGCGCACCTGATTGCCTCACTGAGCCCTGGGCAGCGCTAAGGGCTCTGTGGGCTTTCCCTGGACATGACTTTATTCCCACAGCCTTCCACTGTCTTGGGAAGATGGAGGAGGAAGTTGGTCGAAGGCATTTGGTAAGCCTTTTTGAACTGCTTGTCAGGAACTATTTGCTAGTGACAAGGAAAATGAATGTGAGCTAACACTTACAAGAATGTTCTGGCTGGGCGCGGTGTCTCAAGCCTGTAATCCCAGCCCTTTGGGAGGCCGAGGCGAGAGGATTGCCTGAGCCCGCGGGTTCGAGACCAGCCTGGGCAACATGGTGAGACCTCGTCTCTACAATAAATCAAAAAATTAGCCGGATGTGGTACCGCATGCCTGTAGTTCCGGCTACTTGGAAGGCTGAGGCGGAAGGATTGCCGGAGCCCAGCATGTCGATGCTGGGGTGGCTGTGAATGTCACTCCAGCCTGGGCGATGGAGTGAGACTCTAACTCAAAAAAAAAAGAAGAATGCTCTTCTTTTCCTTCTGCCAAAGCAGTGTGGGCAGGACATGTTCATTTTTTGTTTTGAGTCAGGGTCTCACTCTGTCACCCAGGCTGGAGGGCAGTGGCATGATCACAGCTCGCCGCAGCTTTGACTTTCCTGGACTTAGGCAAGATCCTTCCACCTCAGTCTCCTGTGTAGCTGGGACTACAGGTGGGTACCACCAGGCCCAGCTAATTTTTTAATTTTTTTGGTAGACATGAGGTCTTGCTATGTTGCCCAGGCTGGTCTCAAACTCCTTGGCTCAAGCAATCTTCCCGCCTCGGCCTCCCAAAGTGCTGGGATTATGCCTGTGAGCCATCGCACCCTGCCACACAGGCATATTTTGAACACGCCTTCTCTGTGGATGGAGTGAAACAAAATACCTGGCATACCTGGCATCCCCCAGGGAGCACAACCCTTGCTGTGTGACCTATTAAAGTCACCAAGGGATCTGATTTCCTCGAAAATAAATAGCCTCTTGTTCATGAGCTTTATGATTATCATGTCAATTGACATCCATATCCCACTTCCTTTAAAAAAAATCAACACTATGCTTTTAAGGAGTCATTCATGGTATTCTTCAGGGTAGCCTAAGTCTGTTATTTTTAAAAAGGATTCATTTGTGGTATTAACCTGCAGCTGAATTTTTTCATTTCACAGATATCCTTTGTGAATATACTATGACCACCACTCACTCTTACACGAATGAGCACGTAAATAGTTTTGGGGTTAGATTGGGCAGTGGTGCCCAGGTCTCCTCCATGTCACTGTACTGTGTAACATTCCTTTTGTATGTGCCAGATATGACATTTGCTTATTTAAGGTTTTTCCGGAAAATAAAGTTTACTTAGAAAGTAGATTAGAGAGAGAGAGAGAGAGAAGATTGACCTCCCCAAGGTAGGGGAGGGGACCAAAGCTTAGATAAAAGCATGGTGGCAATAGCTCAATGGACACATTGTGTGCCCAAATGTGACATTTAAAAGGCAGCATTCTCTGCGCAAGGATGGCACTTAACATTTGCTTATGAAAAATGAGAGCAGGCTCTTATTGCTGGGCGTGGTGGCTCACATCTGTCATCCCAACACTTTGGGAGGCAGAGGCAAGAGGATTGCCTGAGTCCAGGGGTTCGAGAGCAGCCTGGGGAAATTAGTGAGCCCTCGCCTCTACAATAAATAAAAAAAATTAGCCGGGCATGGTGGCACTCACCTGTAGTTGCAGCTACTTGGAAGGCTGAGGTGCGAGAATCGCTAGAGCCCAGCAGGTCGAGGCTGTGGTGGCCATGAGTATGCCACAGCACTCCAGCCTGGGCGACAGAGTAAGACTCCAACTCAAGAAAGAAAGAAAGAAAGAAAGTAGCCTCTTATTAAACCCAACAGATTGTTAGTGCTTAATAAAGAGTCTTTTCGTGTTTTAGATTGTTTTAGTCTGGGTCAAGCGATGCCCCGACCTCGTCACCCGTTTTTAACTTCTTGTGGGAACACACACTCAGGTTGCCTTTTGCCAGGCCCACCGCGTCCACCAGGCCTTTGTGGTGATCATGCCAGTAGGGGGCGCCCGAGCGCTGCTTTTTTTAATTGGTCCCAGGCACTGGGTTTGATTTCCTGACTATAGGCCCTGCCCGCCTTCTGGAAAGGCACATTTTAAGTAGCAGAATTAAAGGAAAGATCAACCAATGGGTCTGACGGAAAATCAAGTCTCTATTCATATAACTTTAATTCATGGAGTATTCCATTATTTTGTTTTATTTTTAAGTGTCAATAATTGTATGTATTTATGGGGTACCACGTGATGTCTTGATACATGGTGGAATAATCAAATCAGACGAATTAGCATATCTACCACTCAAAGATTTATCTTTTCTTTGTGGGTGAGGACATTTAAAATCCTCTCTTAGCCATTTTGAAGTATACAATATACAATAGCCCTTTTCTCCTTCTTCCTCCTCTTCCTTCTTTTTTGTTATGGAGTTGGGGTCTCACTCTATCACCCAGGCTGGAGTGCAGTGGCATGACCATGGCTCCCCACTGCCTCCACCTCCCGGGCTCAGGCGATCCTTTTGCCTCAGCCTCCCCAGTAGCTGACTACAGGCATGTGTCGCCACACCCAGCTAATTTTTTGATTTTTTGTAGAGACGAGGCCTCGCTATGTTGCCTGGGTGGGTCTCGAACTCCTGGGCTCAAGCAGTCCTCTTGCCTTGACTTCCCAAAGTGCTGGGATTACAGTTTGAGCTACTGCACCAGGTCTACACTGCATTATTATTAGTGACAGTCTTTGTGCTGTGTGGTAAAACACGGAAACTTCTTCCCCGTCTAGTTGAAATCTTGTACCTATGACCCACGGTCTCCCCAAATCCTGCCCCGCCCCAGCCTCTAGCAACCATCATTCTACACTCTACGTCTACGAGTTTGGCTTTTTTAGATTCCACGTGTATGTGTGACACACGATACGTGTCTCTCTGTGCCTGGCTTGTCTCACTTAACCTAATGACTTCTGGGTTCATCCATGTTGTTGTAAATGACAGAATTGCCCGTTTTTTCAAAAGGTAGGATTGTTTTCCATTGTGTACATATATCATATTTTTCATTTTTTTTGAGTCAGTGTGTCACTCTGTCGCCCAGGCTAGAGTGCACTGGAACGCTCATGGCTGTTGCAGCTTTGACCTCCGGGGCTCAGGCAATCCTTGTGCCTCAGCCATCCAAGTAGCTGGGACTATAGGTGTGCACCATCACACCTGGCTAATTTTTTAAATTTATTGTAGAGACAAAGTCTGGTCGAGTTGCCCAGGCTGGTCTCGAACCCCTGGGCTCAGGCAGTCCTCTCCCAAAGTGCAGGAATTATAGGCGTGAGCCACCACACCCGGCATATATGATATTTGTAAAACCCATTCATCTGTTGATGGATATGAAATTGTTTTTATTTCTTGGCTATTATAAATCATGCTGCAATGGGCATACTGATTCTAATTCCTTTGGATATGTACTCAGTGGGATTGCTGGATCACATGGTAATTCTGTTTTTAGTTTTTTGAGGAACCTCTATACTGTTTTCCAAAATGGTTGTGTTAATTTACAATCCCACCAACAATGTCTAGGGGTTCCATTTATCTTTTTTTTTTTTTATAAGAGCAAATTTAACAGGTGTGAAGTGATATCTCATTATGGGTTTTTTTGTTTGTTTGTTTTGAGACAAGGCTTCACTGCAGCCTTGAACTTTTGGGCTCAAGCGAACCTCCTGCCTCAGCCTCTTGAGTAGCTGGGACTACAGGTGTGTACCACCACATCTGGTTAATTTTTCTATTTGTTTTAGAGATGGGGTCTCGCTTTGTTGCCCAGGCTGATCTTAAACTCCTGGCCTCATGGCATTGGCCTTCCAAAATGCTGGGATTACAGGCATGAGCTACCACAACCAGCAGATATCACATTATGGTTCTAATTTACATTTCTCTTATGATTATAGATTGAGCATTTTTTCATATATCTATTGGCCATTTGTATATCTTCTTTTGAAAAATTTCTATTCAAGTTCTTTGCCCATTTTTATTTTTATTTTTGTAGAGACAAGGTCTTGCTGTGTTGCCCAGGGTGGTTTTGAACTCCTGGATTCAAGCAATCCTTCTGCCTTGGACTCCCAAAATGTTGGGATCACAGGTGTGAGCCACTACACCCTGCCTGATCATTTTTAAATAGGGCTATTTTCTTGTTATTGAGTAGCTAGAGTTCCTTGTATATTTTAGATATTAACCCTCTATCTGATGTATGATTTGCAAATATTTTCTCCCAATCTGTGGATGACTCTTCACCCTATTTATCATTTCCTTTGGCCTGCAGAAACATTTGAGGCAATCCCATTAATCTACTTCTGCTTTTGTTGTGGTGCTTTTGGGGTCATATCTAAAAAAAAAAAAAATAATGGCCCAAATCAATGTCATGGGACTTTTCTCTTATGTTTTCTTCTGGTAGTCTTATAATTTCAGGCTTTACCTTTAAATATTTAATCCATGTTGAGTTGATTCTTTGTAAGGGGTGAATTATGTGTCCATTTTCATTTTTTTTTTTTTTTTTTTTTT
>NW_007249890.1:118664-119979 GCF_000164805.1 Carlito syrichta | reverse complement strand
ATCCTTCCGCCTCAGTCTTCCGAGTAGCTGGAATTACAGGCGCGCGCTACCACACCCGGCTATTTTTTGATTTATTGTAGAGATGAGGTTTTGCCTGCCCAGGCGGGTCTCGAACCCGCGGGCTCAGGCAATTCACTCACCTCAGCCTCCCAAAGGCGCGGGATTACAGGCTGAGCCACCAAGCCCGGCTCATTTTTTTAAATAATTATTTTATTTTAAAAATGTGGGGTACAAATGAAGGTTAGGTACATATGTGGTCATCATACAGGAAAAGCGTGGGTACCCTTATTGGTGCCCCCCATCCCCTGACAATGTCCCACTACTGCCAATGCCTTTCTTACAGTGTTATGATAAATGTTCAGGGTCCATTTATGAGTGAGCACATGTGGTACTCAGGTCTTCATTTCTGTGGTAAATCACCAAGTATTATAGATTTAATTCCATCCAGGTTGCTGCAAAGTTCATAATTTTATTTTTCTTTATGACTGCATAATATTCCATGGTGTACAACATTTTCTTTATCCAGTCCACTTTCGATGGGCAGCACGTTTTTGCTATTGTGAATAATGTTGCAAAAAGCATGCATACACAGGTATCTTTATTATAGAGTGATTTGAGTTCCTCCGGGTATATTCCCAGAAGGGGATTGCTAGGTCGTTCGGAAGGTTGATTTTCAGATTTTTAGAAATCGCCACACTGTTTTCCACAGAGGTTGTACTAGTCTGCACTCCCACCAACACTGTAGAAATGTTCCCTTTTCCCCACATACTCTCCAGCATCTGTTGTTTTTTGAGTTATTGATGATGGCCATCCTGACTGGAGTTAGGTGGTATCTCAGTGTGGTTTTAATTTGCATCTCCTTGATGACTAGTGAGGTTGAACATTTTTTCGTGTGTCTGTTGGATACTCGTATATCTTCTTTTGAGAAGTGTCTATTCATATCTTTTGCCCACTTTGTAATGGTGCTGTTTGTTTTTTTCTTTTCAGTACGTTTGAGTTCCTTGTAGATCCTGGATGTTAGGCCCTTGTCAGATTTACAGTTGGCAAATCTTTTTTCCCATTCTGTGGGCTGTCTCCCCACTCTCTTGATGGTTTCTTTTGCTTTGCAGAAGCTTTTCAGTTTGATGAGGTCCCACTTGTCTATATCTTACCTTTTATGGCATTCGCTTTTGGAGAGTTGATCACCAATTGGTTGCCTATTCCAATTTCCGTAAGCGTGTTTCTTACATTTTCTTCTGGGATTCTTAAAGTTTGAGTTTTTATTAACATTTTTTTTTTTTTTTTTTTTTTACTTGGAGTCTCACTCTGTCGCCCA